>NC_057808.1:81915431-81932664 GCF_018294505.1 Triticum aestivum
ACCGATGTTTTCAGCAGTCAGTCTAGAGGGCATTATAAATTCAAAAAAATTCAAAAAAATACAAAACCTTGGAAACCTAGCATTTTTTGTGCAAGAGATCATGTGTGCCAAAATTGAGGTGATTTGGAGGTGGTCGAAAAAATGCCCGCATTCCGGAGGGACCATTTGGTCTACTTAAGCCAGTTTTTGAAAAAAGGTGAATTTTTCCACCACCTCCAAATCACCCCAATTTTCATATACATGGTGACACACATGTGCCAAACATGTCTATGAAAGAAATTTTTGGAAAAAAGTATTTACAATGCCCCCTAGACTGACTGCTGAAAACATCGGTCTATGCCTCAAGGGGGCATTGTAAAATATTTTTGAAAAAAGGTGAATTTTTCCACCACCTCCAAATCACCCCAATTTTCCTGTACATGGTGACACACATGTGCCAAACATGTCTATGAAAGAAATTTTTGGAAAAAAGTATTTTACAATGCTAGGTTATTTTTGAAAGAAATATTCAATCATGCTAACTTAAGAACATTGACAAAAAATGATTTTCAACATTTTCTAAATTTAATAATATATTTGTAATGGAAGATTCGATCATGCTAACTTATGAAAACCTCAAGTCAATGTTTTTTACTATCTATCCTATGTAGATAAGGCTTGTTATTTGCACACACCATTACCAAGCACATGCCCACTGTATGCAGCATGTCTCATCAGTCAAGCAACATTGAAGCACCTACTGTGATCATTGCAGCATCAGAATATAAACACTGCAACAAAGCATAGCTGACCTGCATCTAGACAGTTGATATACTTCAGAGACATACTAGATTAATTAAGTCTCTGCCATACTTAAGAGTCTGCCATACTACTTAAGAGTCTGCCATACTACTTAACAGTTCACAAACACTTCCACCTTCCAGATTCACAGTTCACAACCATACTAGCGCAAAAGTTAAACATCATCAACTATATTGATGATGAGTACCACTACCAGCTTCACAGAGGGTGACTAGATGGGACCCATAGCCTTTAGGAGGGCTGCATGCTCTGCCCTGATCTTCATGTCGTTCCCACTCGTCGCTACAGCGCGTGCATGCGACATAAGGTGCTCATACAGCCCATCCTTGGGAATTGGCTTAGTGGTGCAGTATGGGCACCTGAACTTGCCGCACTTGTAGTACGCCGCCTTCCCCTTCTCCCTGATCTTGTTGGCTTCATGCTCAATGAAGGACTTGTGGTTCCACTCCTCCACCTCATCTCCAGAGTTGTACTGCACATACAAATGATTTGCATAAATACATACTTCCCATTTAGAGTAATGTAATTAACAAACATCAAATAATTGCCATTTACTTGCCCGTTAATGAACAAACAAACATAATAGCCCATTTACAGCTAATTAATGCACAAACAACAGAATAGTTCCATTTAGAAGATTTTAATGGACAAACAACAGAATGGTTCCATTTATATGCATTCATATATGGTTTCATGAAAAAACATCACACATATCCCATTTACAGCTAATTAATGCACAAACAACACAACTTTCAGAGTAATTAATTGAAAGTACAACAAAACTTTCCATTTTAGAATAATTCAATGGACAAACAACACAATATTTCCATTTATGTGCATTCAGATAAGGTTTCATGATCAAAGACCACAAATATGCCATTTAGAGCTAATTAATGACCAAACAACACAACTTTATGATATCAATGAATAAACTATATAACATTCCAATTTAGAGGCATTCATATAGGGCATCATCAACAAACAACATCTCACACAGATTAATAAACAGACCAAAAACAACTTGGGGTTACCTCCTCGTCATCGTCAGACTCAGACGGGTCGTCGAACCCAGCGATGTCCAGCTTCCTCTTGTTGCTAGCAGCTTCCTCATTCTGCAATACAAGTAATTAATTCATTATACTACTAACTACATATAACATAGTATACAAAGGTCAAGCAATCTGCAATGTGCTTCTAATAACCTAAAATGTTACTTTGACCTAAAATTATCCAAAGGTCAAGCATTCTACAATGATAGCTTGGTCAAACTAAAATTTTAGATCATGCCGACTGTGGTCCTTCAAACTGTAATGCCAGACTGGGCACCAACAATAATTTTGTGAGTGCTCAGGTCTGCCAATTAATGGAGGTAGTACATTGGTTGACAACAAGTAATTGCATTTACTTCATCTGGCTCATGTAATGTACATAGTGGTGCATCTGCTGCCCTATAATCTGAACCTTATATTGGATAGTATATTGTAATGCCATGAGCTTCAGGAAAGGAAATCTTAGTGCAATCAACTCTCATTATGATCTCTCTAGCATTCAACCACGAATCAACTACGAAAAATCCTAACTCTCAAATGGGGTTCCCCATTCAATCAAAAAACCCTAACAAGCAGAAGGGGGTGCCGCATTCAATCACAAATCTACAATAAAAACCCTTATCTACTAAATCTTCTGCTTAACAACTACAACTAAGAGAGGAGGGGAACGAGAAGGATTACCACATCCACCACCTGCTTGTCGCTCGCCTCCGCACCTGCATCCAGTGCGCCGCCAAACGCCGTCACCACCAGGTCCGGCACGACGGATTCCGAGCCCACCACCCCCTGCTCCACGAGATCCGCCGCCGCAGCGACCGATCCAGCGACTGCGGGTGCAGCATCTCCCGCACCGCCGACGGCGGCCACTTCTTGGACGGCATCTACCGCGGTGTTCGCGGCCTCGACTGCAACTCCGTGCGCAGTGGCGGCAGCGCCACCACCTTGCACCATCGAAGCCTAAGAGAACCCACCGGAGAGAGGGAGGCGGTGGAGTTGAGCGAGTAGGTGCAGTGGCGGGGCGATGGAGACGAGGGGGAGACGATGCGGCAAGGAGAGAGGGGGTGAGCCGATTTGGGGGAAAAGGTGGGGGAGATGCGGCCGGTGGTGGTTCCCCTCCCTCTTTATAGGATGTGACGTTTTTGGAAGTTTTCGTGCGCTGCGTGGCCGCGTGGCTAGCCCTCGACCGCCGCCGCCCACGCCCACGACCGCCGCACGTGACAAGGGAAAACGAATCGCCCACGTACAATACATGTATACCCCCAGTGTACAAAAGTAATCGGGCCGGTGCAAAAAAAGCCCGCCTACTTGCCCGCTTTCACAATTCAACGGCCTGCATACGACTAGTAACCCAATCATTTATTGGGCCAGGATGCAGAGGCCCGCCAGATTGTGAAAACAGGTAGCAAGTAGGCCCCACAGGGCAGGGACGGAGACGTTTAGGCAATGTGCTGCCCGCTTTAGAAAGGAACTTGAGAGGGAAAGCTCAGCGCGCTATATAAACCGGTGCTAGCTCCCCTCGCTCGGCGAGGTGGGACTAAACTCCCTGCACCCCTGGGATGTGCCCGGCGCGAAGCTTGCTTGGGCCTAATTCGGGTGGGCCGTCCCACGCCAGCCTCACCCGCTGGGTCACTGGATGGACCGTTGGGCCATCTCATTGTCTGCGCCTGAGGCCTGCATGCATGGGAAGGGCGGCGACGTGGGTTTGCATGCGCGGGTGGCGGACGTGCATGCATGCGAGCGAGGCGATTAAAACCTTGTTTGAACGTTGTCCCGCATCTATTCAACGTGGCAATTAAAGTGGCATATGGATCGTTCGACGCGACTAGTTTGAACGTAAGCGCGGTCGGTTCCCTTCCCTTCCCCTTTCCCTATTTAAACCACCAGCCCTCACCTTCTGCACACATCCATTTGCGCTGCCCTTCTCTTCTTCCCCAAACCCAGAGCACTCTCTGAGCGAGCCGCGAGGATGCAGTACAACGGCCCCACCTACCGGCTCCCACCGACCGTGCCGGAGAGACAGTATCCGGCCGGCGTCGTCGTGGAGAGCATGCTTCGCGTGTGGGCGTTCTCACGCTGGAGGGGTGCAAGGGGCTTTGCCCAGTGGTTCCTCCGTGCGGGCTTCGCCCACCTCCCGGCGGGCTCGCCGGTGATGTTCCGACTGCATGAAGTGTGTCCAAACTCCTGGTCTCCGCCGATAGGGCTCACCGTCACCTTCACCAACAGATTTGATGTGTACTACCTCCTCGGCAAGGTGTTTTGGTGTGGATGCGAATTCATCGCATTCACAACCCACAACATCTTCACAAACTTCGACTGCGTCTTCCCCACCCGCGACGGTATGCACACCCTCCCCTACTACATCGGCGAGGACGGGATGGAGAGGAGCACTGGATTATACAGTTGAAAATAACACTACAGCAAACTACTTCACTACATCAACTTCAGAAACAACTTTTAATACATCTAGTCCAGTGCATCCACACCGGTAGACACGACACTAATGCATCAATATCAGAAACTACACTAGTATATCAGAAACTACACTAGTAGACACAACACTAATACATCTAGTCCAGTGCATCAACTTCAGAAAATAACACTAATGCATCCACAGCGGTAGACACAACACTAATGCATCAAGATCAGAAACTACACTAGTATATCAAGTTTGGTGATTAATCTGGTGCAAGATTTTAAGATACTAATCCAGTGCATCAGGGTAAAAATCTATGCCAGTGCATGTACTTGAGAAACCACACTAGTGCGTGCACTTCACAATCTACACTAGTAGATGTAGTTGAGAAACTAGGGTATATGAGTAGGATGGCTCACCATTTTGTGGCCGCAGCGATGTGGTAGACCAGGCAGAGTTCATCCACGCATAACTGCAGAACTGCTGCGTACTGCGGAGGTTCGTCATCCCTGGTATACTCCACATCAACGCCGACGAATCTAGGATACCTGCCGACGGCTTTCATGAAGAGCCTGGTGAGCATTTCGTCGGCAGTGTCTGGGTTGCTAGTGCAGATGACCTCCAGCGTCTCTTTGCCGTGGAGTTCCACCTTGTCAAGTTTGGTAGTGTAGTCGCGCTTCTCACCGGGGACCTGAACGTCATCTTCCTTGATGCTCTGGTCGGATGTCTCGCCACAGTGACGCTTGGTAGATGGCTCCTCCGCCATTGCCCTTCTCCAGCGACGGCGGTTTTGAGACAGAGACGGTGGTTGTAGTTTGTGGAGTAGATGGACGTGGTTCGCATAATGAGGGAGGAATGGAGGAGAAGGTGCCTTTTTGAGTTCTGGGGGAGGCGGTTCGTCGCGTGAGGGAGGCGCTCGTCGTTATCGTGATCGTGGGGGTCGTGGGGCTCGTGCTGTTCGTGTTCCATTCTGTAACCACCCACGGGCCTGCAACGATAAAATGCTTAAAACACTTCTGACATGAAAAAGAGAGAGCAAAAAACAGAGTACTATCGGTCTCACAAGTGCACGCGGTTGTGCACCTCCTGCGGTCGTGCACCTCCTGCGGTTTGCCATCAATTGCTATCGGTCTCACAAGTAGGTCCCCTTGTCATCCACACAACCGCGCCACCACATGTACCACATTTTTCTTTCTCCCCGCCTCGACCACTCCACATCTTTCTTTCTCCCCTTCTCGACCAGCGCCGCCGCCGCCGCCATCTCCCGACGACCCCTCTCTTTGCTGCCGGTGCGCGGCCGCCGCCAACTCCGGCAAGTACGTGAGATCTCCCCTCTTCTTCCCTTCCCCAACCACGTCTCCCTACGGAGGCGGATCTGAGCCGATTGGTTTGGACTGAAACTTAGTTTTTGGATTGGATCTTGATTTGGTTTCTATGGTTTGAACCTTTGGATTCAATCCAAAAGTTGAAAACGGTTTGGACTGGGTTGGATGACGAGCATGTATAGTTCGGTTTGGTCTAGATTCTAAATGAAAATATCTGGATTGGTTTGGTTTTGATGTGTGCCGTGGATTGGACTGGTTTTAGTTTGGATGCCGAACTATTCCCAGGTTTAGATGAGACGGGCATTGCCATTGTCATTGGCATTTCTTTATTACGTAGATGATAGTAAATAGATTGACTGGCCATTGCCAGTATAGGTTATCACTATGATTTATTATATGTATGATCTTTGTATTGTACTATGTACAATTCAACTTAGAGTTCAACATGTTCTGTGTAGAATGGAGGAAGCACCATGTGGATGCTGCAACTCACGGTGCCGGACCAGCCTTTCTACTGCCACGCTGTTCGGCATCTACTTCCAGCCTTCTTTTGTTGTTGCAGCGGTAACAATTTATATGAACCTTCTGACAGTACATTCTTTTTTTTGCTATTTCCACTAATGTATTATGTCTGTTATTTGTTTTTATCTTACACAGATCGTACCATGCAATGTGAGATTGGCATTCAATGAGCTCATCGGAGACACCGTGACCTTCGACGCTCTTGGGGGCCCATACACTATGCAGATCGACAAGGGGCGAAAGATAACCCAGATAGGAGGAGATGATTGGGATCGTTTCATCGCCCGCGAATTGGTCAGCTTCTCCTTCAGAAGAGATAGGCCCAGGATTTCTGTTATCTATCTAAATTTGATTCCGGATAGTGAGGATGAAGTTCATGAGGAGGAAGATGGTGCTGATTCAGATGATGACGATTCAGATGATGATGAGAACCCACTTGTTGAATACCTGTATGCCCAAGGACTCAGACTGGGCGACAAGGAAATGGGCAACCTCTGGGACATGGTTCCGCTACGTGAAGACTACCTAGGGAAGCCATTCGTGACCCGCCTCACAAGGACGAATGTTAAACGGCATATCATGGTATGTTACTTAGTGTGGTAATTACATGATATGCATGCTTAGTTAGTGTAGTAGTTCATATGATATGCATGTTGTAGTACTGTGATGAGAGGCCTAGTTTAGAATTCATTTAGTGAAGAATTTTATGACATGCATGTAGTGTAGTAATATGCGATGATATGCTTAGTGTACGCAGTAATCTAATGATATGCCTAATTACTGTAGTAATTTGATGCTTGGCGTATAGTGTAGTGATGTGATGATATATATGCTCAGTGTTGAATCCAATGATATATTTGTCTTGAAGTGTATGCTTTGTTGATAATTGCACGTGACATGATCATATATCATGTCAACTGTTTTCAGAAATTACCTAAGAGGTTACTTGATAGCTGTGGCATCGACCCGGACGAAGAAGGCATGGCTGCTGGACTACGCCTTACCAGAACGGGCTCCATCACCAGCTGTGCCTATGCAGTGGACACGGACGGTCGCACTGTCTTGAGCAGGGCAGGGTGGAAGAAGTTCCTTCGTGCCAAGAATCTTCGGGTAGGACAGGCCATCCTACTCAGTGTTGCGAACACCCGTCGCCATGACTTGAGGATGATGATCACCATCCACCTCATTTAGAAATGGGGTGGGCCATGTATCAATGTGAAATGAACTTGTTATGTTAGCTCTTGTTTGCGAGTACTTGTCGTGTATTACCGTACCTATACCTACTCATATCTAGGTACTATTGCTTGTGATGGATTGCAACTATTATTAACTGGTAACTAATGCTCTACTAGCTATGATTATTCCACTGTGTTACATGGTAACTGTTATATATGTTTGCTGAAGCTTCCGAAGAATTTTACATACATTTTCTGAAATTCGAGAACATTTTTTTAATTTTTGATTTTTTTAGATTTGAACTTTTTTTTAAAAAAATGGGTGAACACTTTTGAATTATATTTTTTCATCAACTTCAAAAAATATTCGTATTATTAAGAAATTGCGAATTTTTTTAAAATTCACGCTTTCTTAAGAAAAACATAAACATATTTTGAATTCAGGAACAATTTTTTAAACGATGAACTGTTCTTGAAATCAGGAAAATTTTCCAATTTCAGAAATATATTTTTGAAATTGTGAACATTTTTAATATTTCCTAATATCTTTTACGAATTCATGAACATTTTTGAAAAATTCATACATTTTTGAAAATATTTTGAACATTTACGAAAAATTCATGAACATTTTTTTTAACATATGAACACTTTCTGAAATCACGAACATTTTTTGAATCTGTGAGATTTATCATGTCCTGAACATTGTTTCAAGCCATGAAGAACTTTGGAATGTGAACATTTTTTCGCAATTTGCAACTTTGTAGAAATCCTGAATTACTTTCAAAAGGAAAAATAGAAAACAGAAAAAATAAAAAGGAAAAACGAAAGGGGCTTCCCGGCCCTCACATGGGCTGGCCTTAAGGGCGCACGAGGGACGGCGGGTGCACGCTTCCTTGGTTTCGGACGTGTTGGTCGTCATATAGGATCGTATGCCCGGCCGTATACGTATTTGTTTGTATACGGCGGCCTTTCGTGCACGCGTGAAGCTGCCCGCGCGTGGGGCAGCACGTGTCACGGGTAGTTGCCAAAACTGTCCCATCATATAAATGTGGACGGCAACCACCTCCGGCCGCATCGCCCACCATTTCCCCCCGCCGCATCGTCTCCCTCTCTCCACTCCCCACTCCCCAAAACCCTCTCCTCTCCAACCTCCTCGTCTCCCTCACCGCATCCTCTCTCCATCACCATGGCGGACGCAGGAGGCGAGCGCCCCGATTGGGGCGCAGATCTGGTGAAGCAGGCGCGACAGGTCGTTGCGGGCACCTTTGTGAGGGGGCGTGCCGGCGTCCAGCGCGGTGCTCCCTCCGCTGGAGATCTGGAGAAGGCGGGGCCGGGCCGTAGCAGCGCGGTCCAGCCAGATGCGCCCGCTCTGGCGATCTCCGGCGAGGCGCAGAAGGTGGAGGCGGGCTCTGTCGAGGCGCAGAAGGTGGGGTGGGCTGTGGCGAGGCGCACGAGGTGGACAAGGTGGAGAAGGTGGAGGCCGGCTCCGGCGAGGAGGAGGCGGAGCAGAAGGTATCTGCTTATCACTTTTAGTTGGTAGTTTTTAGATTGTAGTGTTTGTGGCCAGAACTTTGTTTGGTTAGATTTGTGCATGGCCTTGTGATTTGGAAATTGTCTACTCGAGGTGATTAGATGGTGCATTAGTTTGGTTGTAAATATAGTGAAGGATGTGCTGATGTACTGGGTGTTGTCATGTTAATCCAAAAGAGCTTCTCAAGGGCTGGATTTTTTTGTGCTGGATTGGGGCTTCTGAAGGAGAGGGGAAGCGTGGTCGAGGGGAAGGGGCAGTCTATGCTTATTTAGTTTGGGTTAGTTGTGGAATTTTGTTGTTGCTTCAGACATATTGACAGCATTGAACATCCTCTGCAATGCCGTTGCTTCAGAGATAAAAGCATCTTGGGGTTTTTTCAGATGCTTATTAGATTAGTAGTTGAATTTTTGCTTGTTAGATTTTAATTAGTATGAGGTTGAATACCTTATTTAAGGGGGAATTTAAGGTCAAATAGATGTCATATGATTATTAGATCTGTAGTTCAATGCTGCTGACATTTATGATTATTTGATTTGATCTGTGGTTCAATGATACTGGATGGAAACATATTTGATTTGGAATGCATTAATTTTGATGTGCCAATGAATTGATTTAGATGATACAAGATTCATCTATAGTATAATTTGTTGTTGTTTTGGTAAGTAATGAAATTTTAGATGTTTGTTGGAGATGTATGCATTTATAGTTGAAGTTGTACCTAATTAACTACTGCATTATGTTAATATGTGTAGGAGCTTTGCTGCATTATCCCAAAAACAGTAATCTGCGCATATTGAAATTTGTAGTTGGCTTCTGTAATTAGTATATACTATATGTAAAGTGTGAAGTAAACATTCCAAGGCAGGATCCTAGCAACAAAATATACTATATGTTTCCATTAAGTAGTGTGTGGGGGGGGGAATTCCCTCAAAAGAAAAGTGTTGGGTAAATTCAGGGAATGTCAAGAATCCAGCTTGCATTTTCATTAGCATTTATGAAGGAAATCATTTGTCTTTTGATTGATTGCTTAGATTCTTTATTTATAAGGAAAGCATTTGGCCACTTGCAACATACCAATGTGGTTCACATTCACAATTTTGTTTGTAATGACATTCTGTTAACTGCAATTCAATTCATTGTAATTGATGTGCTTGTTTGACAATATAGCAGGAGGAGGATCTTGTGGGCAACAAGAGGAAGTGGGAAAAGACTGGGTTCTACCGATATGACTCTGATGAAGATGAGCCGTACGAGGTAAGGCCTAGTTGAAATGTTATTTGTGCATTGAGTTAGTATTACGTGTTTATAGTTTTTTGAATGCATAATGTATTAATGTCAGTCATTAATGTGTGTAGTATGAATCTGGAGATGATGTGGACGAGGGGAACGTCAAGTCCTTTGAAGAGAAGGAGGTGCAGAAGATCAGGGCCCAAGGATCTGCCATGTACTACAACTGGAGGAAGGACAAGTATAGGTGCCCCTACTGCAGCAAGCCCAAGCCCAGGTCTGGGTTGCAGGAGCATCTGATGGAGCATTGTCGGGCTACATCCATCAGCAGTCATGACTACAAGATCAGTGCTCAGCATTCTGCCCTCCACAAGGTCCTGAAAAACCCTAACATGTAGTTGCCCTAGACCCTGGTTGTCGTATGATGGAGGAAGCCTCAGTTCTTTTGGTGAACTTTATGTGGTATTCTGATGGTGGAAACTTTTAGTGGTAATGTAGTATGAACTTTATCTAAGTGTAGTACTGTCATGTGTGGTCTAAACATATCTAATATGCTAGTGGTCTAAACTTCGAGGTGTCTGCATCAGCAAGTGTGCTGTGTGGATGCTGCTATCTATGGTAGTAATATATATTGCTATCTATATTTCTGTCCCTTAAATTTGCCATTATGGTTCCTTAGATGTATGATTTGCTTGAATTTAGCTACTGCAATGATCAGACATGCCGCATCAGTGTTGCTTCACTGATCAGGCATGCTGCAAACACTTGGTGAAAACATGCATATTCATATCAGCAACATTGATATGGCATCGGAGTACTACCCAGTAATTCGTATTTGTCTGCCGTTAGATCGACATCAACGAACGGTTCTAAAAAAACCCAACCACTCTAAAACATGAGTAAGCCAACATCCCTACAAAAATTATTTCACTGCTTATGTCTATTTTTTTGCTGAATCATTAGGAAGCCCTAAATATTTGGATGCAAGATCACCGACATGGCACTACTGAAATATTTCAGTGTCTACATCTCTGTACTGAAAGTGCATTACCGAAATATTTCAGTGGCTACGTGTGTGTGTACTGAAACAGCACCACTGAAATATTTCAGTTGCTACATGCGTGTACTGAAACAGCACCACTGAAATATTTCATTTCGTACGTGCGTGTACTGAAAGTGAACCACTGAAATATTTCAGTGGGTACGTGCATGTACTGAAAGTGCACCACCGAAATATTTCAGAGGCTACATGCTTGTACTGAAACAGCACCACCAAAATATTTCAGTGGCTACGCGCGTGTACTGAAACTGCTATACCGAAATATTTCTGGGGTTGCGTGCGTGTACTGAAACTGCAGTACTGAAATATTCAGTGTCTACCCGTGTGTACTCAAATTGCATTGCACTACTGAAATTTTTCAGTGTGTACCCGTGTGTACTGCAATTGCACTACTCAAATATTTCAGTGTGAACCTGTCAGTACTGAAATATTTCAATGCCTACAACTATCTACTAAACTTGCAGTATTGAAATATTTCAGTGTCAACCCAGAGTCTATCACTCTAAACTGTGTACTGAACTTTTCTGGAGGCACTGCTTGCAGCCAAAATATTGCAAGTTCAATTTACACAGATTGCATCACGTAATTTGAACACAACTCTTGAGGTGACAGACAAAATTTCCTATCATGGATACAACTCCAGCACATCAAAACGTAGCAAGTAAACATAGCAATGCTATATGCCTAGACTCATTACAGCCTCGTCGATCAAACTAAGCTGCCATCCAGAGGCTACGGATTCAAGTACACAGGTAGCAAGAACATATTGCAGAGAATCAAATTAAGCAAGTGGCAAGTAATGATGAATGAAATTCATCAATCTTACCCTAAACATAGCTACGGCCGGCGTTCAGACGAGGAGAGCAGCGAGGGAAGCGTGGAGAACAGCGGGGAAGCGATGTCGCGACCACTGTCCTCCTCCTCTTGCGCTTCGGAGTCATCTCCGACTCGGTTGGAGGCTCCACAATCTGCAATGGCACCTCGTGCACCGTGGGTTCCTGATCCAGTGGATGCTCTACCCTAGATCTGAACGCCCACCACCTACGCCTGGTCCACGGGCTAGACGAATCGGCCTGCTCCATCGCCCAGAGGAGGATCTCGACCTTGTGCATCGGTTGTGCGGGTGGGGGGGAAAGCTTTGCCCTCTCCCTCCTCGTCATTTGCTTCAAAGTGGCCATTGCCGTCCAGTTCATCTGCAATATGTTGTGAAACCAAGAACGGATCTCCGTCAACCTGGCCATCTTGACCTGGTCGCCGCCGGCGATCTCCACGAAGTCGGCGTTCTCGCCGCCGCCGATGTGCTCGATCTGCTGCTCCATCGAGGATCTTGCGTGGATGGAAGAGGGGGGTGGATGTGGAAGATGAGAAGAGAAAAGTTGCGGCCGCGAGGAGGAGAAGGCTAGGAGATGGCCGCGGTTGCAATGGTGATGGAAGAGGGAAAGGAGCACGGCGGCGGCTTTGCATTGGACGAGAGGGGCGGCGGTTTTGCATTGGAGGAGAGGGGCGGCGGCTTTGCATTGGACGAGAGGGGTGGCGGTTTTGCATTGGAGGAGAGGGGCGACGGTTTTGCATTGGACGAGAGGGCCCCACCTTGTCATATATTTCCTAGGACTAAAATGCCCCTAGACTAATAGTACTTTCGAGTACTTTCATCCGCGTACTTTCGAGTACTACGTATGTATGCGCCGTTAGATCGAGACAAACGAACGGCTACAAAAAATGCCAACTACTGTAAAACTTGTATTATCAAATATATTTTTTCTATCCAATTTCAGGATTCTAATTGTGTTCACGTTTTAAAATAGTTGCCAGGAAGCATGCTTATAATCTTCTTTGTGCAGACCAGCGAATCAACAATACTTGTTAGTCTTGTGTAAATAGAAATGGTAATAAAGAAGCCATAATTTTTCTGAAGGTTTTTTAGTTTAAGGAAACAAAAATAATTAACCAATCTATTACCTATGGTGAGCATGAACACACTTTCATACTATGCCTTGGTAGTATGGAATATGTATGTTCTCTTTTTGAAAGTTTTCTTAAACTAAATTAGTACCCCATCAAATTATTCTCAGTTTTTCAGTTTACATGTTTTTGTCAGGTCAAGCAGGATGATATCTCTGTCGTTCTCATGACATTTGGAATGCTTGAAACTTTATTAACTTTTGAGTGAAGAGCCTCCTTTGTTTTCAAGCACTACCTGGGCGGAAAAGCCCTACCAGGCGTTTGTAGAGAAGCATATGGGAGCTGTGTTTGAGAAATGCCTAAGCACTGATTCGGATTTCTAGCTACTAGCGAAAGAAAAATCCAATTGTTGGTAATTGACTTTTGTATGACTAGATTTATTTCACGTCATGTTTTGTAAGACAATATGACTATTGGTTACACATGCGTTGCACGTGCATGATTACTAGTACAACTAAAGTGTCACTGTACTTATAATTGTACTAAATCAACGACACTAATTGCGACGGAGGGAGTACTAGTTAAGGTAATGTCTGTAAGTAAATTTGTATGTGTTAGTGTTAGATACTTCCAAAATTCCAATAAGCTTTGTACGAGCCCAACCCTAGTCGTCGCCGCCAAAGTTCTCCCCCATGTTGTCGCATTGGTCCCCCTCCTCTAACCGTTACAGGGGTGGCCTTGCGTGCGCCACATATTCTGGCTACAACGCACCAGCCCCTTCCATCCATGGAGTCACCTTCCCACTGATGGCGGAGGCTCTCCAGATCTTCAGGGCTTTGACTTCTTAGTCGATGGGACAACAACTCTTGTCACTTATGTATTGATCCATGGGTTGATGGGAAATCTATCGCAGAGATGGCGCCGCTGGTCTGCGTCTGTGTTCCTAAATGTAGGCGTCAGGCCGACAATGTATGCCAGAGCCTGACCTGTGTGCGTGGGTGCATGATATTCATGGTGCTCTTGGACTTAGCGCCCTAGTGCAATATGTGGCACTTTGGCTACCAACGGGTCGAACGTGCTTCAGTGGCATTGAATAGATTCCGGTACCTACCCTGACAAATCATGCTACCTTGCACTCCCCCGAGGCTTGATCACGGACTCCCACTGGTGCTTCACTGTTGGAAATATGAGCAATTTATCGAATGATTTTATTAACAGAAATATTAGATAAACATGACTAATATAGCAGGGATAAAACTAGTCATGCGATCTGATAGAGAGAAGGTAAATAGCATATGCATATATGAACTGTAACCAAGCTTATCTAGAGCAGACAGTAGGGCAAGTTTCATATATGAAGTAGAACCTAACATATCTAGGGCAAACACTAGAACTAGGTACTGTGGCAAGACCTCGAACAGAAAGGAGAAGAACACATACGGGACAGCAGCAGCAGTAGCACTGGACTTGGGGTCGGTGTCCTCGCCAGCCATGTCATCGAGGAGGTTGTCGATGTCGGGGAAGAAGTCGTCATCAGGGAAGTAGTTGTCGGAGTCCGGGGCGTTCGTGACGAAGAAGTCAGTAGTCACGCTGAGCGCTCCCCAAAAACCTTATCACCCTTCTCCTGTACAAGACTCAAAGAGGTGCGGTTTCGGAGGCCTACTGTCCCGACTCGCGGTGCACGCCGCAAGCCGGGATGAGGAAGACAGCAGCAGCTCAGCGATAGGAACCGGTGGCGAGAGGAGGAAGTAGTTCTGGTGCATCTCTCTGAGAGGAGCGACATTCCCTTTTATAGGCGCAAGAGAAGGAGGCGAGAGGGTGCATGGGGAGCTGAAGGAAACGAGGGAGACGAAATGAACAGACTTCAGCCGAAGAGGCGAGCCGTTCGGATTCAATGTCCACTACAGAAAAATGTTTTAGCTCACGCGCGACCTTTCGTATACGCGCGTCGTGACGAGGCGAGGCGTGGCGTGGTGAGGCGGGCGGCGGAGGAGGAGCGCGCGTGGATGTCCCTCTTGTTCTCATCCTCATACATGTGCGAAAGAACCTCCCTTATAAAGAGGTCCAACTCCCTCTAAACTAGCAATGTGGGACTAAACTTTAGTTCCCCCTCTTGCCTTGCACCAATGGGCTGCGTGGGCCTCTAGTATTTATTAGGAATTTCTGAAACTGCTATTGGGATTGGCCCAAAATAGACAAAATCTCAGCAATCCCCCACCAGATCTCAGAGGCACACAAAATTTGCCTTTGGTTTCAAAATACTGTTTATATACCGGTACTGCAGTGGAGACTGTTAAGTTGAACTTCCACCTAGAACTCTATGCTACACTAGTAAGCAACTTGAACAGTGGACTGAGCCTTGAACTGCAAGTTTTCTGCGAATCTAGCTTCACAAAAAGCCTTGGCCGATACATGGCTACCGTGGGTCTTCCCCGCGGGTGGAGCTTATGCGTCATACTCCAAGACCTTTCATGAGTTTACTAGAGAGAACCCTACTCTCATAGATTGCGACGTTTAACAATCAGACTCATATAGGTGCGGTCTTCAAAAGATGTTCTGCAGGACAACATCTCTGCTTCAATGAGTCACTTAGAACACATTAAGATATACATCAACCTGCCATGCAGATTTAGGAGAGTATTGCATCTTCATGGAGTGGTATTGTTAATAGTAAGGATACTCTCCTCTCAGTTCGCTTGTCTTCCACATCTAATTCACGGGATCTCCGATCACATAGACTAGGTTACCATTGTGAACAACTCATATTGTGGGTCTCATGCCCATCTCCACTACAAAAAAAGACACATCCGTGACATTTTGGGCCGAACGAATTTTTTTCTGTCATACTTATGACACTTCTATGACGACAATTGTAACAAAACCCGGTATCATCATAGATGTGGTGGGCTCCTACTTCTATGACAAAAAATCATGACAGAAAATGAGCTTTTCGTCCTGGTCGGGCAGGAGACGCAACTGCATGACATTCTTTGGGCCGTCCATGACGGAAAAAACCGTGGTAGAAGCAAGGGCGAGGAAAATATCGGGGAGTTCCCGGTTACGGCGGGTGGTCGGGGGCCGAGCGATGCGCATTTGTCTTGTACACGTACGCGCGTGTGCGAGGCGTTGTGCTCTAATTGAACCCGAGCGAGGCCTTGGGCTCTAACTGAACCCGAGCGATTGCACTGCAGGCTATGCGTTACTGAACCGAATCCGATCGACCGATTCCTTCGCTACTGCTGCTAACTGAAGCCGATCAAACCTGCTGCCTCTTGATGAACAGTGAGCATTGTTGGGGGGTTGGATGAACAGTTCCTGGTGGGGGGGGGGGTTGGATAAACAGGACCCCTGTGGTAGTAGAGGCCGTTGCCGCTGGATGAACAAGACCCCGATCGATCGAGCCAGTTGGGGGTGGATGAATAGGACCCCGTGGAGGGCTGGATGAATAGGACGACCCTGTGGAGGGCTGGTTGAACAGTAGCCGGCGGAGGGCTGGATGAACAGTAGCCCGTGGAGGGGTGGTTGAACAGGACCCCGTGGAGCGGGCTGGTTGTGTTGGGGAACGTAGTAATTTCAAAAAATTTCCTACGCACACACAGGATCATGGTGATGCATAGGAATGAGAGGGGAGAGTGTTGTCCATGTACCCTCGTAGACCGAAAGCGGAAGCGTTAGCACAACGCGGTTGATGTAGTCGTACGTCTTCACGATCCGACCGATCCAAGTACCGAACGTACGGCACCTCCGAGTTCAGTACACGTTCAGATCGATGACGTCCCGCGAACTCCGATCCAGCAGAGTTTCACGGGAGAGTTCCGTCAGCACGACGGCGTGGTGACGGTGATGATGTTGCTGCCAACACAGGGCTTCGCTTAAGCACCACTACGATATGACCGAGGTAGAATATGGTGGAGGGGGGCACCGCACACGGATGGAATAGATCAACTGATCAACTTGTGTGTCTAGAGGTGCCCCCCTGCCCCCTTATATAAAGGAGCAAGGGGAGGGGGCGGCCGGCCAGGAGGAGGGCGCGCCAAGGAGGAGTCCTACTCCCACCGGGAGTAGGACTCCCTCTTTTCCTAGTTGGAGTAGGAGGGGGAAAGGAAGGGAAGGAGAGTGGGGGAAGGAAAGGGGGCGCCGCCCCCCTCCTTGTCCAATTCGGACTAGAGGGGGAGGGGGCGCGCGGCCAGCCCTAGCCGCCCCTCCTCTTCTCCACTAAGTCCCAATA
>NC_057808.1:81932855-81965049 GCF_018294505.1 Triticum aestivum
CCCCGGTACTCCGGTAAAATCCCGATTTCACCCGAAACACTTCCGACATCCAAATATAGGCTTCCAATATACTCCCTCCATTCCTTTATCTAAGGTGTATTATTTTTAGCACGGTGATCAAGGCACATAATTATACACTAGTTAGGACAAAATTACCCTTCTCTAATTTGTAGATTAGCGGCAAGTAAATCATTTAGGCTAGGAAAGAAAGAGATACACACAATCGGGAGACAAATAGTTTCCTTTTCTTTCTCTACAAGGAGGATACATGCAATCAAGGGAGAGATACTTTCCTTTTTCTGGAGGGCCAAGATCGGAATTACGAGGATCTAGAACAAATGCACCTTACATTGTGGAATTTTATCAAAAAATAAATACACCTTATATAGAGGAACGGAGGGAGTATCAATCTTTATGTCTCGACCATTTCAAGACTCCTCGTCATGTCCTTGATCATATCCTGGACTTCGAACTACCTTCGGTACATCAAAACACAAAACTCATAATACCGATCGTCATCTAACTTTAAGCGTGCGGACCCTACGGGTTCGAGAACTATGTAGACATGATAGAGACACGTCTCTGGTCAATAACCAATAGCGGAACCTGGATTCTCATATTGGCTCCTACATATTCTACGAAGATCTTTATTGGTCAAACCGCATAACAACATACGTTGTTCCCTTTGTCATCGGTATGTTACTTGCCCGAGATTCGATCGTTGGTATCTCAATACCTAGTTCAATCTCGTTACCGGCAAGTCTCTTTACTCGTTCTGTAATACATCATCCCGCAACTAACTCATTAGTCACATTGCTTGCAAGGCTTATAGTGATGTGCATTACCGAGAGGGCCCAGAGATACCTCTCCGACAATCGGAGTGACAAATCCTAATCTCGAAATACGCCAACCCAACAAGTACCTTTGGAGACACCTGCAGAGCACCTTTATAACCACCCAGTTCCTTTGTGATGTTTGGTAGCACACAAAGTGTTCCTCCGGTAAACGGGAGTTGCATAATCTCATAGTCATAGGAACATGTATAAGTCATGAAGAAGGCAATAGCAGAATACTAAACGATCAAGTGCTAAGCTAACGGAATGGGTCAAGTCAATCACATCATTCTCCTAATGATGTGATCCCGTTAATCAAATGACAACTCATGTCTATGGCTAGGAAACATAACTATCTTTGATCAACGAGCTAGTCAAGTAGAGGCATACTAGTGACACTCTGTTTGTCTATGTATTCACACAAGTATTATGTTTCCGGTTAATACAATTCTAGCATGAATAATAAACATTTATCATGAGAATAAGGAAATAAATAATAACTTTATTATTGCCTCTAGGGCATATTTCCTTCAGTCTCCCACTTGCACTAGAGTCAATAATCTAGTTCACATCGCCATGTGATTTAACACCAATAGTTCACATCACCATGTGATTAACACCCATAGTTCACATCGTCATGTGACCAACACCCAAAGGGTTTACTAGAGTCAATAATCTAGTTCACATTGCTATGTGATTAACACCCAAAGAGTACTAAGGTGTGATCATGTTTTGCTTGTGAGAGAAGTTTAGTCAAGTGGTCTGCCACATTCAGATCCGTATGTATTTTGCAAATTTCTATGTCAACAATGCTCTGCACGGAGCTACTCTAGCTAATTGCTCCCACTTTCAATATGTATCCAGATTGATACTTAGAGTCATCTGGATCAGTGCCAAAACTTGCATCGACGTAACCCTTTATGACGAACCTTTTGTCACCTCCATAATCGAGAAACATATCCTTATTCCACTAAGGATAATTTTGACCGCTGTCCAGTGATCTACTCCTAGATCACCATTGTACTCCCTTGCCAAAATCAGTGTAGGGTATATAATAGATCTGGTACACAGCATGGCATACTTTATAGAACCTATGGCTGAGGCATAGGGAATGACTTTCATTCTCTTTCTATCTTCTGCCGTGGTCGGGCTTTGAGTCTTACTCAATTTCACACCTTGTAACACAGCCAAGAACTCTTTCTTTGACTGTTCCATTTTGAACTACTTCAAAATCTTGTCAAGGTATGTACTCATTGAAAAAACTTATCAAGCGTCTTGATCTATCTCTATAGATCTTGATGCTCAATATGTAAGCAGCTTCACCGAGGTCTTTCTTTGAAAAACTCCTTTCAAACACTCCTTTATGCTTTGCAGAATAATTCTACATTATTTTCGATCAACAATATGTCATTCACATATACTTATCAGAAAATGTTGTAGTGCTCCCACTCACTTTCTTGTAAATACAGGCTTCACCGCAAGTATGTATAAAACTATATGCTTTGATCAACTTATCAAAGTGTATATTCCAACTCCGAGATGCTTGCACCGGTCCATATATGGATCGCTGGAGCTTGCATATTTTGTTAGCACCTTTAGGATTGACAAAACCTTCTGGTTGCATCATATACAACTCTTCTTTAATAAATCCATTAAGGAATGTAGTTTTGTTTATCCATTTGCTAGATTTCATAAAATGCGGCAATTGCTAACATGATTCGGACAGACTTAAGCATAGACACGAGTGAGAAACTCTCATCGTAGTCAACACCATGAACTTGTCGAAAACCTTTTGCGACAATTCTAGCTTTGTAGATAGTAACACTACTATCAGTGTCCGTCTTCCTCTTGAAGATCCATTTAATCTCAATGGCTCGCCGATCATTGGGCAAGTCAATCAAAGTTCATACTTTGTTCTCATACACGGATCCCATCTTAGATTTCATGGCCTCAAGCCATTTTGCTGAATCTGGGCTCACCATCGCTTCTTCATAGTTCGTAGGTTCGTCATGGTCTAGTGACATAACCTCCAAAACAGGATTACCGTACCACTCTGGTGCGGATCTTACTCTGGTTGACCTACGAGGTTCAGTAGTAACTTGATCTGAAGTTTCATGATCAATATCATCAGCTTCCTCACTAATTGGTGTAGGTGTCACAAGAACCGGTTTCTGTGATGAACTACTTTCCAATAGGGGAGCAGGTACAGTTACCTCATCAAGTTCTACTTTCCTCCCACTCACTTCTTTCGAGAGAAACTCCTTCTCTAGAAAGGATCCAAATTTAGCAACAAAAGTCTTGCCTTCAGATCTGTGATAGAAGGTGTACCCAACTGTTTCCTTTGGGTATCCTATGAAGACACATTTCTCCAATTTGGGTTCGAGCTTATCAGGTTGAAGCTTTTTCACATAAGCATCGCAGCCCCGAACTTTAAGAAACGACAACTTTGGTTTCTTGCCAAATCATAGTTCATAAGGCGTCGTCTCAACGGATTTCGATGGTGCCCTATTTAACGTGAGTGCAGCCGTCTCTAAAGCATAACCCCAAAATGATAGCGGTAAATCTGTAAGAGACATCATAGATCGCACCATATCTAGTAAAGTACGATTACGAGGTTCAGACACACCATTATGCTGTGGTGTTCCGGGTGGCGTGAGTTGCGAAACTATTCCGCATTGTTTCAAATGAAGACCAAACTCGTAACTCAAATATTCTCCTCCACGATCAGATCATAGAAACTTTATTTTCTTGTTACGATGATTTTCAACTTCATTCTGAAATTCTTTGAACTTTTCAAATGTTTCAGACTTATGTTTCATTAAGTAGATATACCCATATCTGCTTAAATCATCTGTGAAGGTGAGAAAATAACGATACCCGCCACGAGCCTCAACATTCATCGGACCACATACATCTGTATGTATGATTTCCAACAAATCTGTTGCTCGCTCCATAGTTCCGGACAACGGCGTTTTAGTCATCTTGCCCATGAGGCACGGTTCGCAAGTACCAAGTGATTCATAATCAAGTGGTTCCAAAAGTCCATCAGTATGGAGTTTCTTCATGCGCTTTACACCAATATGACCTAAACGGCAGTGCCACAAATAAGTTGCACTATCATTATCAACTCTGCATCTTTTGGCTTCAATATTATGAATATGTGTATCACTACTATCGAGATTCAACAAAAATAGACCACTCTTCAAGGGTGCATGACCATAAAAGATATTACTCATATAAATAGAACAAGCATTATTCTCTGATTTAAATGAATAACCGTCTCGCATCAAACAAGATCCAGATATAATGTTCATGCTTAACGCTGGCACCAAATAACAATTATTTAGGTCTAAAACTAATCCCGAAGGTAGATGTAGAGGTAGCGTGCCGACCGCGATCACATCGACTTTGGAACCATTTCCCACGCGCATCGTCACCTCATCCTTAGCCAATCTTCGCTTAATCCGTAGTCCCTGTTTCGAGTTGCAAATATTAGCAACAGAACCAGTATCAAATACCCAGGTGCTACTGCGAGCATTAGTAAGGCACACATCAATAACATGTATATCACATATACCTTTGCTCACCTTGCCATCCTTCTTATCCGCCAAATACTTGGGGCAGTTCCGCTTCCAGTGACCAGTCTGTTTGCAGTAGAAGCACTCAGTCTCAGGCTTAGGTCCAGACTTGGGTTTCTTCTCCTGAGCAGCAACTTGTTTGCTATTCTTCTTGAAGTTCCCCTTCTTCTTCCCTTTGCCCTTTTTCTTGAAACTGGTGGTCTTGTTGACCATCAACACTTGATGCTCCTTCTTGATTTCTACCTCCACAGCCTTTAGCATTGCGAAGAGCTCGGGAATTGTCTTATCCATCCCTTGCATATTATAGTTCATCATGAAGCTTTTGTAGCTTGGTAGCGGTGATTGAAGAATTCTATCAATGACACTATCATCCGGAAGATTAACTCCTAGTTGAATCAAGTGATTGTTATACCCAGACATTCTGAGTATATGCTCACTGACAGAACTATTCTCCTCCATCTTGCAGCTGTAGAACTTATTGGAGACTTCATATCTCTCAATCTGAGCATTTTCTTGAAATATTAACTTCAACTCCTGGAACATCTCATATGCTCCATGACGTTCAAAACGTCGTTGAAGTCCCGGTTCTAAGCCGTAAAGCATGGCACACTGAACTATCGAGTAGTCATCAGCTTTGCTCTGCCAGACGTTCATAACATCTGGTGTTGCTCCTGCAGCAGGTCTGGCACCTAGCGGTGCTTCCAGGACGTAATTCTTCTGTGCAGCAATGAGGATAATCCTCAAGTTACAGACCCAGTCCGTGTAATTGCTACCATCATCTTTCAACTTTGCTTTCTCAAGGAACGCTTTAAAATTCAACGGAACAACAACACGGGCCATCTATCTAAAATCAACATAGATAAGCAAAATACTATCAGGTACTAAGTTCATGATAAATTTAAGTTCAATTAATCATATTACTTAAGAACTCCCACTTAGATAGACATCCCTCTAATCATCTAAGTGATCACGTGATCCAAATCAACTAAACCATGTCCGATCATCACGTGAGATGGAGTAGTTTCAATGGTGAACATCACTATGTTGATCATATCTACTATATGATTCACGCTCGACCTTTCGGTCTCAGTCTTCCGAGGCCATATCTGCATATGCTAGGCTCGTCAAGTTTAACCTGAGTATTCCGCGTGTGCAACTGTTTTGCACCCGTTGTATTTGAACGTAGAGCCTATCACACCCGATCGTCACGTGGTGTCTCAGCACGAAGAACTTTCGCAACGGTGCATACTCAGGGAGAACACTTTTATCTTGAAATTTAGTGAGAGATTATCTTATAATGCTACCGTCAATCAAAGCAAGATAAGATGCATAAAAGATAAACATCACATGCAATCAAATATAAGTGATATGATATGATATGGCCACCATCATCTTGTGCTTGTGATCTCCATCTCCGAAGCACCGTCATGATCACCATCGTCACCGGCGCGACACCTTGATCTCCATAGTAGCATCGTTGTCGTCTCGCCAACTTATGCTTCTACGACTATCGCTACCGCTTAGTGATAAAGTAAAGCATTACAGGGCGATTGCATTGCATACAATAAAGCGACAACCATATGGCTCCTGCCAGTTGCCGATAACTCGGTTACAAAACATGATCATCTCATACAATAAAATTTAGCATCATGCCTTGACCATATCACATCACAACATGCCCTGCAAAAACAAGTTAGACGTCCTCTACTTTGTTGTTGCAATTTTTACGTGGCTGCTACGGGCTGAGCAAGAACCGTTCTTACCTATGCATCAAAACCACAACGATAGTTCGTCAAGTTAGTGCTGTTTTAACCTTCTCAAGGACCGGGCGTAGCCACACTCGGTTCAACTAAAGTTGGAGAAACTGACACCCGCCAGCCACCTATGTGCAAAGCACGTCGATAGAACCAGCTCGCGTAAGCGTACGCGTAATGTCGGTCTGGGCTGCTTCATCCAACAATACCGCCGAACCAAAGTATGACATGCTGGTAAGCAGTATGACTTGTATCGCCCACAACTCACTTGTGTTCTACTCATGCATATAACATCTACGCATAAAACCTGCCTCTGATACCACTGTTGGGGAACGTAGTAATTTCAAAAAATTTCCTACGCACACACAAGATCATGGTGATGCATAGCAATGAGAGGGGAGAGTGTGTCCACGTATCCTCGTAGACAGAAAGCGGAAGCGTTAGCACAACGCGGTTGATGTAGTCATACGTCTTCATGATCCGACTGATCCAAGTACCGAACGTACGGCACCTCCGAGTTCAGCACACGTTCAGCTCGATGACGTCCCGTGAACTCCGATCCAGCAGAGCTTCATGGGAGAGTTCCGTCAGCACGACGACGTGGTGACGGTGATGATGTTGCTACCGACACAGGGCTTCGCCTAAGCACCACTACGATATGACCGAGGTGGAATATGGTGGAGGGGGGCACCGCACACGGCTGGAATAGATCAACTGATCAACTTGTGTGTCTAGAGGTGCCCCCCTACCCCCGTATATAAATGAGCAAGGGGGCGGTCGGCCAGGAGGAGGGCGCGCCAGGGAGGAGTCCTACTCCCACCGGGAGTAGGACTCCCTCTTTTCCTAGTTGGAGTAGGAGGGGGAAAGGAAGGGAAGGAGAGAGGGGGAAGGAAAGGGGGCGCCGCCCCCCCCTCCTTGTCCAATTCGGACTAGAGGGGGAGGGGGCGCGCGGCCAGCCCTAGCCACCCCTCCTCTTCTCCACTAAGGCCCAATAGGCCCATTACTTTTCGGGGGGGGGGGGTTCCGGTAACCCCCGGTACTCCGGTAAAATCCCGATTTCACCCGGAACACTCCCGACATCCAAATATAGGCTTCCAATATATCAATCTTTATGTCTCGACCATTTCGTGACTCCTCGTCATGTCCGTGATCATATCCGGGACTCCGAACTATCTTCGGTACATCAAAACACAAAACTCATAATACCGATCATCATCTAACTTTAAGCGTGCGGACCCTACGGGTTCGAGAACTATGTAGACATGACCGAGACACGTCTCCGGTCAATAACCAATAGCGGAACCTGGATGCTCATATTGGCTCCTACATATTCTACGAAGATCTTTATCGGTCAAACCGCATAACAACATACATTGTTCCCTTTGTCATCGGTATGTTACTTGCCTGAGATTCGATCGTCGGTATCTCAATACCTAGTTCAATCTCGTTACCGGCAAGTCTCTTTACTCGTTCCGTAATACATCATCCCACAACTAACTCATTAGTCACATTGCTTGCAAGGCTTATAGTGATGTGCATTACCGAGAGGGCCCAGAGATACCTCTCCGACAATCGGAGTGACAAATCCTAATCTCGAAATACGCGAACCCAACAAGTACCTTTGGAGACACCTGCAGAGCACCTTTATAACCACCCAGTTCCTTTGTGATGTTTGGTAGCACACAAAGTGTTCCTTCGGTAAACGGGAGTTGCATAATCTCATAGTCATAGGAACATGTATAAGTCATGAAGAAGGCAATAGCAGAATACTAAACGATCAAGTGCTAAGCTAACGGAATGGGTCAAGTCAATCACATCATTCTCCTAATGATGTGATCCCGTTAATCAAATGACAACTCATGTCTATAGCTAGGAAACATAACCATCTTTGATCAATGAGCTAGTCAAGTAGAGGCATACTAGTGACACTCTGTTTGTCTATGTATTCACACAAGTATTATGTTTCCGGTTAATACAATTCTAGCATGAATAATAAACATTTATCATGAGAATAAGGAAATAAATAATAACTTTATTATTGCCTCTAGGGCATATTTCCTTCAGGTTGAACAGTAGCCGGTGGAGGAGCGGTGGAGGCTGGATGAACAGTCGCAGGTGGAGGCCGGAGGAGGTCGACGGTGGATGAACAGTAGCCCGTGGAGGCAGTCGACGATGGAGATTAACAGTATCCCGTGGAGTCCCGTTTTGCGGTACTCCACACCCCTCCCGTTGAACAGGACCCCCGTTTCGACCATAGCGCTCCAACACAAGTCCGTTTCCTCCGTTTTGCGGCACGCCACACCCCTCCTGATCAACAGGACCCCGTTTCGACCATAGGAGGTCCAAGAGAAGTCTGTTTCCTCCGTTTTGCGGTATGCCAGACCCCTCCCGATGAACAGGATCCCGTTTCGGCCGTGGCCGGTTGAACACAAGGCCGTTTCCTCCGTTCTGTGGTACGCTAGGCCTCGTTTCGATCAGCTGTTCCGTCCAAGCCGGTTGACTCCCGATGAACATGACGTATTCCGTTGCCTCCTGATGAACACGACGCATTTCGTTGCCTCCCCATGAACACAACGATGATGCAGTTTCTCCGTTCCGACCCAGTCATGTACACGAGCCCTGGCCGTACGTATGCGCGAGTAGGCGTTCGAGACCCCGCCCGTATGTAAGTACGTGGCCGTATTTACTTTCTTGCACCCTGGCTGTACGTACGTGTACATGCTACGTGCGTGCCTCTACTACGACACGTGCCCTTCCTTACACGGCCACGGTTCATCGCTGCAGCCTGTAGACAGACCGATCGTATGTACGTACACGTTCGCGACAAGAATGACAACACTACGTACGCTTCGACCAGGTGGGTCCCGACCGTCAGGCACTTCCTTGCGTGCGAAGATATAGCTGGTGGGTCCCAACAGTCAGGGGGGCGAATCATTTTTTCCCCGTAATATGGACGCACTTCCTTACGAGCAAAGATGTAGCCGGTGGGTCCCAGCAGTCAGGGGGAAATGTTTTTTTTCGTGAAATACGGTGGCCCGTCAGGTGGGTCCCTGCTATCAGGTGGAGGAATCATTATTTTGTGCGTAATAAGGAGGCACTTCCTTGCTGCGGCCGTGGACCCAGCTGTCAGCCTCTCCACGTACAATACTCTTCCGATGAAAGTCGTTCCTTGACGACTTTGACCACGCCGCGCCGAGAGCACCAGGGCGGTGGATGACAGCGAGGCCTAGGAAGGGGATGACGCGGAGCCGGGGAAGACGTGGCAGTGGATGCCCACGCGGAGAGGAGTGCGAGGGTTCACTGGTTCGGCTGCGATGTGAGGCTGTCGTCACCGCAGAATAACAGGGGGGTGTGGGTGAGTAGAGGGATGACCTGGCCAGCGGTGGGAGTAGTAGGGGCGGTGAGGCCTCCGTGGCATCACAACCGGCCACGGGAGGAAGGAGCACGCGACACGACCGACGCTGGTTTGGACGGCTGGAGCAAGAAGACCAGAGGTTGAAGAAGCACTACGGCCGTTGGATGGACATCGTACGGTCACTGGAGCTAGAATCGTTCATATTAACTAAGTTGACAAAGCCCTCTGTCCCCGTCAACTTAGTAGGCCCACAAGTCAGCCTCCCACTATGGTGGGTCCCAGCTAGCAGGGGGTATTCATTTTTTTGTGCGTAATAAGGATGCACTTCCTTGCGTGCGAAGATATAGCTGGTGGGTCCGACCTGTCAGTGGGGGGAACTTTTTTTTTTCGTGAAATACAGGCCCTTCCGGTGGGTCCCAACTGTCAGGTGGAGGAATCATTATTTTGCACGTAATAAGGAGGCATTTCCTTGCGTGCGGCCATGGACCCAGCTGTCAGCCTCTCCACACACATTCTACTTCCGATGGATGTCGTTCGTTGATCACTCTGCACCGAGCGCATCCAAGGTGGTGGACGACGGCGAGGCCCCGGACAGCAACGAGCCGGAGATGGGAAGATGCGGAAGTAGAGTCGCAGACGGAGAGGTGTACGAGGGTTAACTAATTCCAGTGCGGTGTGGTTCGGCAGTCGGTGGAGAAGAACAGGAGGTGTGGAGGGGTGGAGGGATGGCCTGGCCAATGGTGGGGTAGCGCTTCATAGCGAAGCGTGCTAAGCAGAGCTGCTAGCAGCAGGAGGCGGGAGCAGGTAGTCCCGGCGGCGCTGGAGGAAGAAGACGAGAGATTGAAGACTGATGCCGGTCGTTGGATGTAAATCCAACGGCTAA
The DNA here is from genome assembly GCF_018294505.1 of Triticum aestivum. Taxonomy (NCBI): domain Eukaryota; kingdom Viridiplantae; phylum Streptophyta; class Magnoliopsida; order Poales; family Poaceae; genus Triticum; species Triticum aestivum. The sequence goes on from NC_057808.1 coordinate 81,943,259, forward strand.
CGATGTCAGAATCATTTGTTGACTAAGTTGACAACGACTTGCGTTGGCTTCGACCTATTGGCCCACATTTCAGCCTCCAAAAATGTGGCACGTATTCAACCCATTTTTTTAGAATTTACAGTCAATTTGATCTCTTTTTTTAGAATTATAGTCCATTTGCTGGGCTGGGTGAACAAATAATGTAGCATCCATGCGGCCCATTTATTTTTTTCCTAAAAAATTATAGGCCATTTGCACTTTCTCGAAATACACGATTTTGCTGGGCTGATTCTAATTATAATGTTCGGTTGGGCGCAACAATGTTATCAAAAAATAAACAGGGGCTGAGCATTTTCTTATGAATATATTTAAATAATAAGTGATTTATTATTACATTGGTCCTTAAATCTTACCAAGCTTTTGTACACAATCACCAGGATTTTCGTTGCCAAAAAATCCAGGATTTTATTGTTAAGAAATTATTTTTATAAGTTAATAAGATGTGGGATATTGTTTCCTTACATATGTAAGTATCTGTTAAGTATATGATGACAATAAAAATAATATATAATTATATATAAAATAATTTAAATATATATAATATAGTTTGAAGGGAAACATAAGTTGGACCAAGTGTTCCTATTCTTATATAGAAAAATAAAACAGACCTCTGCGTTTTCTTCAAAAAAATACATAAATTGGGCTGCCGATGTTTCAGGAAAAATAAATGGGAGGTCCATAGGCCGGTCGACACATGACGGCCCTCAAGAAAATACAAACCATCATGTCATGGACTGCGCATGTTAAAAAAGAAAGCCTAGACGGGGCAGCCCAAAACCCAGCTGATACTTGCTGCCCCAGTGATAATAAATGATACCTGTCAGCTCCCCGGCTTCGTTGTGAATTTATCTCCTATAGTAACTACGTTGAAGCACCTAAAAAAATGTAACTATGTTGACAAACCCGTGGGTCCCAACGTCTGTATAGCATTAGGAGGAAGTATTTTTTTGATGAGGCACTTGCTTGCGTACGGCCATAGACCTTGTGGGTCCCGACTGTCCGCCTCTCCACATACAGTCCTCTCCAGATACCTCTCGTTTGTTCAACATGTTCAGAACGGCAGACAGTGGCACCACGGCGAGCGCACAAAGGCGCAGGAGGAGATCAGACCACCTAAGGCAGTGCCTTATTTCTAACGAAAGTACTGAACTAGCCCAGTGGCCAAGTGACACTACCCGACAGCTGTTCCGCCCGGGTTCGATTCCACCTGATGCAGGGAAAATATCTCCAATTTTTTTGCCTCTGCCATTATTGACATGAGGGTCCCCATTGTCATCTACGCACACCACGTCCAACACTTGCCAAAACTTCGTCCCTCGTTTTCTCTGTTTTTCGCACACTCGACATTGTGTGGGCATTTTGAAAATAGCATATCTTTTTGACTGTGCATCATATGAAGATGTGCTATGCATGAATGTTGATGAGCATGATGTTAACTGGCTGGTAGTTCCATTTTCGACCATGAATAAACCTTCCAACATGATGTTAACCCTATTTGAAAAGGCCGTGTTAATATAAATGCTCTGCCTCTGAAAGTTGCAGTTTCTTATCTAAAACTGAACTTGCAGTTTCTTATCTGAAACTGAAACTTGCAGTTTCTTCTCTGAGAATCACATTGTCTGCACTTTTATACTCCTATGAAAGTACATTTTTAAGTGCTAAAAATAGATCTCTAGAATTCATAAAATACTTCATATGCTCAATACTGCAAATCTAAAATCAAAAGACATTCATATCTGAAAGTACTCTTAAAATACACAACACAAAACATAATTCACAACCTGGAAATACTGACGACCCTAAGCTCCTCCTGACAATTCACAACCTGCCCGACTATTGGGCTGGGGGGCAGTCCCCTCCTATTCCTAGGCGGCAGACAACCGCCCCGTGAGACAATATGAATGGCGAGGGAGAGGATGGCGGGGAAGCGTCGTCGGGCCAACTGCTTTTCTCCTCTTGCAGTTGGGTTCGGTCGACGAAGACTCCACCGGCTCGCTCTAGCATGACACCCTCACAAACGGCACCCTGTAGATGCTCGATCCTTCAATCTCTGGTGGATGCTCCATCTGGGATCGATACTCCCACCACCGCTCCCTCATGATCGGATTCAGTGAATCTATTTGCTCCATGGCCCAGAAGAGCAGCTCTATGTACTCCCGCGCGACTCCCTTCGGGAGTATCGCTGCCTTTTCGCTCTGTTGCAGATATTTGGCCATGGATGTCGCCGTCGCCGCTAGTTGGTCCTTGTTGTCAAACCAAGACTGTATCTCCAACATCCTAGCTAGCTTCACAGGGTCGTTGTCTGCGATCCTCACGTATCGGTTGTACTCCTCCATCGATCTACTCCTCCACGGCACCTTCACTCGCCGACGATGGTTTTTGAATGGAAGAGGAGAGGAGCAACGCTGGTTTTGGATTAGAACGGGAGAGGAGCGATGCTGGTTTTGGATTGGAACAGGAGAGGAGGGGCAGTGGTTTTGAAATGTAAGTGGAGAGGAGGGGCGCTGGATTTGGATTGGAACAGGAGAGGAGCGGCGCTGGTCTTGGAAGTATTTTTTTGTTTTGCGTATTTTGGGTCAAAGTTTGACCATGTACTGTATTTGACAAGCAAAATGTGAATGCATGTCACCAAAAATTGTATCGTTTGGTTCGTATCTGAATGTACGTACTTTCAAATTATATTATTTTTTGCAACGTATAACATATATTGTATTTGTGAAAATGATGGTCAATTATGACCCAAAATAAAAGGGAGGTGGGGTCGCTTTCTTAATTTTAGGGTAAATTTATTTTGATTTTGATCCAGTCACAGTGCGGCGGCCCTCTCGTCCAATCCTAAATCGCTGCCGCACGCTCCTCTCCCTCTTCTCCATTGCAAAACCACCTCCTCTCCTCTCCATCATCTCCATTCCAAAACCACCGTCTCGCCTCTCCCTCTTCTCCATTGCAAAACCACCCCCTCTCCTCTCCATCATCTCCATTCCAAAACCACCGTCTCGCCTCTCCCTCTTCTCTATTGCAAGACCATCGTCTCTCCTCCCATATTCCAAAGCTAGCATCAGACCACTCAGAAGCACATCTATGGAGAGGATGCAACAGCGAATCAGGCAGATCGCCGGCGGCGACCAGGCAAAGTTAGCCAGGTTGAAGGAGATCCTTACTTGGTTTGACAATGAGTGGGAGATTTTGAGGACAGTGAGGGCCATGTGGCAATGTATGCGAAAGAGCGAGACATCGGCGATGAGGGTGGTGATGTACTCCTCGGTGGCAGTCACGCCGCAGTCCTTCGAGTTCATCGAGTATCTCCTCTGGGTGATGGAGCAGACAGATTCGCCCGAGGCGAAAGTCAGGCGGAGGTGGTGGGCGTACAGGTCGAAGGTCGAGCACCCAGAGGATAACGAATCGATTGAGTACGATGTGCCGTTCGTGAGGGTGCAGAGCCAACTGGAGCCACATGAGTATTCGTTCTCCCACCGCAAGAGGAGGCCGGATGGCGCGACGTCACTTCCCCGCCGTTCTCCACGGTTCCCTCGACGCTCGCCTCGTTTCAACGGCGGCGGTAGGGTTTAAGGTAAGCTTCGCACTAACCTAATCTTCCATCTGCCCATGCTTACAATCAGTGTGACAGCTAATGAAAATCATGCTTACAATCAGTCTCCGAGTACTATGCCAATCACTCTAAAATAGCTCTGGACCTTTGGGTCAAAGTTGTGACACCGTGTACAAATAAAGAAAAATAGATTGGTGCTTCTTTCAGAAAAGAGTACTCCCTAGAAAACTGCCAATATAAGCTACTAGTATTTGGTTAGAGGATTTGCTGCCGAGAAAGATCCATCCACAGAGAGCGCCACACATCCCACTGCTGGTGGTGTATGCCAATGCATGCATGGAGCATGGTTGGTGTCAGTAATTTTACTTGGCACACCTCGCACTTTGCATATATGCCTGTTCCATCCGTACATTTGTGCAGTTCCACCAAAATGCAGCTGAATATAACCCTGTTTGCACAGATAATGAAAAAGCGTGATTACATTATAGTGGCACTAGTTGATGAAACATACACTAATAAATAGAAGAAAATATCGCGATAGTATCATAGTATGCCATGCTGCGAGGGCGAGATGGGCCCTGCGACGCCTCATACTGGAAATCGACCCAAGTCTCCCCGATACACCTTCTGCCAGTGATGAACATCAGTGTACAACGGTAGTACAAGAAGGGGCCTTGAGAAATTCCAATCTCTATTTTTGTGCAGATCAACTAAAATTAAGCACCCCAGTTTGCAGAAACGCTTAAACATTAACAATGGGACTAGTTGATGAAACATATACTAACAAAGAGAAGCACTTTCTTTATCTACATTTGAAATGAAATGATAGAGAGGACACTCGCTCTATTTTAACTGTATTATTACTTCATTTTATCAGTGGCACTAGGGTCGAGCAGGTGGCAAACAAGGTGTACCATGCGTCGCAAGGATGGAGGCCGGGGGTGCTTAGACTGGGATGCTGAAGCTGGCTCTTTCGGTCCCTATCTTCCCCCCTGATGTTTCTGTGGTAGCATTTGGGTTGTAATCCAAACTTGGTCAAGCTAGTGATGCGTCCCCCTACCTACCTAGCTTATGTGGCGAACTTGTCTCCTGCTAGTACTCAGTCCATTCTAGTAGTAGTTGCATAACTGCCCGTTTACACTGAGATGTTGTCGGATAATGATTCTCTATGGTTGGGTTTCTTTAATGAAATCGGAGGAAACCCCCTCTTTCGATATTAAAAAAAATCAGTGGCACTAGCGGTGTCAAAACATTGCCTCAAATTAATAGTGCCACTAGATTAAGGTGCAAAATAATAACATTACTGCTTTATCATGGCAATGCCAAAACAGTAGCACACGAGCAGACTCAACATGCAGGATCTCTCGCAAACGGTCAGACCAATAAGGAACATACCTCATGATGGGAACCATATTTGCAGTCAACGCCATCGTAGAAGGGATGACACCAGTCACCAACATGGATGATTCAATTAATGGGACCTTTTGGTGCAGTTCATCTAAAATGAAGCAATGTCCCATGAGCTAGCAGCTTCTTCTTCTTTTTTTTTAAGAAAAGGGCTCCAGCCCCGGTTCCATTTCCATTAGAAAACGAAACCCACAGAGCTTCTTCTTCATTAGGTGCAATAAAATTGAGCAACATCAAGGTTGGTTGTGAAGCTCCTAGAATGTTCAACTATAATTTGGATATCATTTGTGCAGTTCAACTAAGATCAAGCGTCAAATGTATATCTCTATTTGCACAAAAAGGTGGAAAGGAGGGTGACTAACAAGTGATGAAACATACTTCAAATGAAAAGAAGCATGTTCCTTATCTGAATGCCAATCCTACAAGGACAGTAGCAATTTCTAAAGTAGTAGCATTGCTAGATATTAGTGTGGGCATTAGGATTAACTATGACAACCGTTAAATACGACATTACTTTAATGGTGCCATTGCTTTAATTTACCAGCAACATTACATTAACAGCTGCTACAGAGTTGGCATTTGGGCACGGGAGAGTAGGCGGACCAGGACAGTTGCATTTCTAACGAAAAGAAGCAACTTATCTTAATGGGAAATTTAGCAGGACATGAAAAAAAGTGCCACTGATTCATATTACTGGAGGCATTACATTGAAAACAACATTGGTTTAACGTGTCCTTACTTTTAACAGTGCGACTGCTACATTTTACCAGTGGCATTACATAAGAGTGGCTCGGGGAAACAAACATCAGAATAGGATATCTGGGTTGGTCCCATTTTTGTTCAGTATAGCCACCTTATACTGTGTGAGGCTAGCAAATCTAGTGCTGGACTTACTCTATTGACTTGTCCCCCAGTCCTCACTTTCTTTCCTTTTTCAACCAATAGATCGGGTTTATATTGAGTTTGTACTGCATTTCCCTTTATTTCCCTATTAGACCTAGAGACCAGTTGGATAGCCGGTCTCTGCTACTTTTCGCCCCCATTATTTCCTCTTTTGACCAAGTCCTAGATTCAGGTAACAAATCTTCCCCCACCCCCACCCCACCCCTTTTCTTTCTTGTTTGAACCAAGTAGTACTAGATTCGAGTGCATGAACTAGTTTTACCTCTTAACAGTAAAAATTTAGGTGGCTTTCGAACAGCCGATCGATCCTACCTACGAGGGGGCCTGAGAAATAGTAAAAGATACAAATGCAGCTACGTCAGGAGCTCGAGAAGTAGAGCAAGGCCGGTTTCGAAGGAAGTTATACCTGAGGGTCGCCGGGATGTCGCTAGGTGGGCGGGGGAGGCCGGATCTGCCCACACTATGACAGCGAGGAAGAAGGGGTCGGAGGCCCTCCCTAGCTAGCGGTGCTTGTGAGAGAATGGCAAGGCCCGCCGATCGAGACGCGTCGGCAGTGGGTAAGAGCCGTCGCCGAGGACGACCGCGTTCAACGTTGCACCTTCTCACCTTCCCCGGTGGAGAGGATCCGGCTGGATTTGTGACCAGCGGTGAGCAGAGAGAGAGAGTGTGGCCACCGCTGTCGTGTTTAGATATGGAGAGGACGAGACAGTGTGAAGAGAGCAACACTAGCAAGCAAGCGCGGAGGCTCCTACCTATGTAGTGGAGTACTACTAGTTTTCTTTTGTCTACCGGAGCCGGCTTGACCTCGTCAATGACTGTCGAGAAGTCTTCATGCACGTGCCCCGGAGGCACAGTTGTCATCATTTTGATCTGAAGCACCGGATTATAACATATAACACGAAAAAATGCCACATGACAAGAAACCATAACCTCACTGCCCAAAGGAGACAACATGAATCCCGACGGACAAACTAGACGAGGATCAAAGCTCAAATTAAAGATAAACTCGTAGAAAAGGGGTCCATCGATAGATGTCCTAATTAACATAGCCGGCTTGACCTAGATGATAGCCGAGTAGTCTTCGTGCATGTCCCCCAATGACTAGCGCCTTGGAGGAACTCAGTTGTCGCTATTTAACCCTCGCAGTGATCCGAAGCACATGACACCTAATATTGCGAGATGAAAAGAAACCTTTTCTTAGATTTCTCATCAAAACTACACCCTTGTACAACACAGCCTGCACGATATGTAGACGATAGCCAATCCAGGTGTGTCCGCTGGTGTCTGGTCACATGCATGGACGAACTGATCTTCCGTGTCATGCAGGGATCGTCCAGGCACCAACGTCTGTACAACACTTCTCTAGTACTATCGCTCGTCTCTCTCTTCTATTAACTCACCCGACTTGCGGGGCTGGGGAGTGTGCCTATGGTCGGTTCTCAATTGCGGTCCCACATGTGTGTGCAAATGCAATATGACACACGTTCCATTCAAAGAACAGCGTGCTAGACCGACTGACTGTCTGGGGTGCGACGCGAATGCGGCGGGCGTGCTGTATACTCCGTACATGTGTACCGCCATTTTCTTGAGGCTTTGCTCCATGGTGCAATCCATGGATACAAAATTAGTATACTGTACTATTTAAAAGTCAAGGGCGGGGCTTTTCCCGTGCGGTAGGCGGGGTAGTTCCGCCTAGTCGGTTCGACAAAGACGCGAGAAGATGAGGGAGTAGGCTGCTGCAAACGTAGGGCTGTGTGATTTGACAGCGAGTTACTGTTGGATGATACATCTCCAATGTATCTATAATTTTTGATGTATTCATGCCATGTTTATAATATTTTTACATGATTTTGGTATGATTTGGTTAGAACTGACCCGGACTGATGCTGTTTTCAGCAGAACTACCGTGGTGTTCTTTTTTGTGCAGAAATAAAAGTTCTCGGAATGCGCTGAAAATCAATGGAGATTTTTTCTAGAAAATACAAAAAATACTGGAGCGAAGAGTTACCGGAGGGGAGGCCCATGGGCCCCATGAGGGTGGAGGGTGCCCTCACCCCCCTGGGGCGCGTCCCTGTGCCTCGTGGATGACTCGGAGACCCCCCTGACTTGTTCCCGACGCCAAAAATTCCTATAAATACAAAAAACCCCGAAAAGAAACCTAGATCGGAGTTCCACCGCCGCAAGCCTCTGTAGCCACCAAAAACCAATCGGGACCCTGTTATGGCACCCTGCCGGAGGGGGGAATCATTACCGATGGCCATCTTCATCATCCCGATGCTCTTCATGACGAGGAGGGAGTAGTTCACCCTCAGGGCTGAGGGTATGTACCAGTAGCTATGTGTTTGATCTCTCTCTCTCTCTCTCTCTCTCTCTCTCTCTCTCTCGTGTTCTTGATATGGCACGATCTTGATGTATCGCGAGCTTTGCTATTATAGTTGGATCTTATGATGCTTCTCCCCCTCTATCTTCTTGTAATGGATTGAGTTTTCCCTTTGAAGTTATCTTATCAGATTGAGTCTTTAAGGGTTTGAGAACACTTGATGTATGCCTTGCGTGGGATGCCCATGGTGACAATGGGGTATTCTATTGATGCACTTGATGTATGTTTTGGTGATGAACTTGCGGGTTCCGTGACCTTGGGAATCTATGCATAGGGGTTGGCACACGTTTTCGTCTTGACTCTCCGGTAGAAACTTTGGGGCACTCTTTGAAGTTCTTTGTGTTGGTTTGAATAGATGAATCTGAGATTGTGTGATGCATATCGTATAATCATACCCACAGATACTTGAGGTGACATTGGAGTATCTAGGTGACATTAGGGTTTTGGTTGATGTGTGTCTAAGGTGTTATTTTACTACGAACTCTAGGGCTGTTTGTGACACTTATAGGAATAGCCCAATGGATTGATCGGAAAGAATAACTTTGAGGTGGTTTCGTACCCTACAATAATCTCTTCATTTGTTCTCCGCTATTAGTGACTTTGGAGTGACTCTTTGTTGCATGCTGAGGGATTGTTATATGATCTAATTATGTTATCCTTGTTGAGAGAACTTGCACTAGTGAAAGTATGAACCCTAGCTAGGCCTTGTTTCGAAGCATTGAAATATCGTTTGTGCTCACTTTTATCATTAGTTACCTTGCTGTTTTTATATTTTCAGATTACAAAAACCTATATCTACCACCCATATTGCACTTGTATCACCATCTCTGCGCCGAACTAGTGCACCTATACAATTTACCATTGTATTGGGTGTGTTGGGGACACAAGAGACTCTTTGTTATTTGGTTGCAGGGTTGTTTGAGAGAGACCATCTTCATCCTACGCCTCCCACGTATTGATAAACCTTAGGTCATCCACTTGAGGGAAATTTGCTACTGTCCTACAAACCTCTGCACTTGGAGGCCCAACAACGTCTACAAGAAGAAGGTTGCGTAGTAGATATCAAGCTCTTTTCTGGCGCTGTTGCCGGGGAGGCTAGGTAAGCGACACTAACACCCCGTCAACTAAGCTCTTTTCTGGCGCCGTTACCGGGGAGGTTAGTGCTTGAAGGTATATCTTTAGATCTTGCAATCGAATCTTTTAGTTTCTTGTTTTATCACTAGTTTAGTCTATAAAAGAAAAATAAAAAAATGGAATTGAGGGTGCCTCATATGCTTCATCTTTTTAATGTCTTTCATGAAAATGATGGAAAGGAAAATTGTGCTCAGGTGCTAGAATAAGAATGCATTAAAATGTTTGGCACTAAATCTTTTTATGATGAGCATGATTGCAATGTTGTTAGTATGAATTCATTGAATATCCATGATGCTAATAATATGCAAAGCCACAAGCTTGGGGATGCTATGTTTGATGAAGATGACATTTTAGTCCCCCAAGTTTTGATAAGAAAATTTATTTTGATGATAGCATGCCTCCTATTTATGATGATTATATTGATGAAAGTGGGTTTGGAAGAGTGTCAACTTTAGGAAGTAATGATCCCACTATTTTGCTGGGTGTTGAATCTTATTGTGACAATTATGAAAGTGGATTTGGAGAGGTCATGACTTTATTTAGTAATGATTCCACTATCTTGGAAGAGGTTTCAATTGATTATGATGAGAACAAAGTTGCTACTTATGATGATTATTGTGATGATACTTATGTTATAAAAAGTAGTGATGATTATATTTACAAAACTTGTCATGATTATGATAACCCTTTTTCTGAACATTATTCTTTTAATGTGGAAACAATTTATAGTATTCGAGTTTTTTTATGATATTCCCACTATTCCGAATGAGGAGAAATTTGCTTATGTGGAGAGTAATAAAATTTCTATGCTTGTAGATCATGAAAAGAATGCTTTATGTGATAGTTATATGGTTGAATTCATTCATGATGCTATTTAAATTTATTATGAGGGAGGAATATATGCTTGTAGGAATTGCAATAATATCAAGTTTCCTCTCTATCTGTTGAAAATCTTGAAGCTTTGCTTGTTTTACCTTCCTATGCTAGTTGTTTCTTGTTCCCATAAGTTGTTTGCTCACAAAATCCCTATGCATAGGAAGTTGGTTAGGCTTACATGTGCTAGTCATATTCTTCATGATGCTCTCTTTTTGTTTCAATTCTTATCTTTTATGTGAACACCATTGAAATCATCATGCCTAGCTAAAAAGGCATTAAAGAAAAGCGCTTGTTGGGAGATAACCCAATATTTACCCTTACTGTTTTTGTGTGTTCACATGATTAAGCTGCTGTAGTAATCATGTTTTATAGCTTTTGTTTCAATGAAGTGCGAAGTAAGACCTTTAGGATAGCTTACGGTGATAGTTGTGTTGATCCTGCTGAAAATCAGAAACTTCTGGGCTCAGTAAATTAGTTTTGATAATTCACAGAAACGTGCTTTTGATCTGATTATTTTTGCTATGGATTGGTACACAAATTGCTCAGGTTTTCCCAATTTGTATGGACTTTTGGAGTTACAGAAGTATTCGAGAGTTACAGATTACTACAGACTGTTCTGTTTTGACATATTCTATTTTCTATGTGTTGTTTGCTTATTTAGATGAATCTATGAGTAGTATCGGAGGGTATGAACCATATAGAAGTTGGAATACAGTAGATATTACACCAATACAAAAAGGAATGAGTTCACAACAGTACCAAAAGTGGTGATTTATTTTCTTATACTAACGGAGCTTACGAGTTTTCTGTTGAGTTTTGTGTTGTGAAGTTTTCAAGTTTTGGGTAAAGATTCGATGGACCATGGAATAAGGAGTGGAAAGAGCCTAAGCTTGGGGATGCCCAAGGCACCCCAAGGTAATATTCAAGGACAACCAAGAGCCTAAGCCTGGGGATGCCCCGGATGGCATCCCCTCTTTCGTCTTCGTTCATCGGTAACTTTACTTAGAGCTATATTTTTATTCACCACATGATATGTGTTTTGCTTGGAGCGTCATTTTGTTTTATTTTGTTTTGCTTGCTGTTTGAATAATATCCCAAGATCTGAAATTCTTAAATGTTAGAGAGTCTTCACATAGTTGCATAATTATTCGACTACTCATTGATCTTCACTTATATCTTTCGGAGTAGTTTGTCATTTGCTCTAGTGCTTCACTTATATCCTTTTAGAGAACGGTGGTGGTTTTATTTTGAAGAAATAGATGAACTCTCATGCTTCACTTATATTATTTTGAGAGTCTTAAAAAGCATGGTAATTTGCTTTGGTTCTGAATTTAGTCCTAATATGATAGGCATCCAAGAGGGATATAATAAAAACTGTCATATAAAGTGCATTGAATACTATGAGAAGTTTGATTCTTTATGATTGTTTTGAGATATGAAGATGGTGATATTAGAGTCATGCTAGTTGAGTAGTTGTGAATTTGAGAGATACTTGTGTTAAAGTTTGTGATTCCCGTAGCATGCACGTATGGTGAACCGTTATGTGATGAAGTCGGAGCACGATTTTTTTTGATTGTCTTCCTTATGAGTGGCGGTCGGGGACGAGCGATGGTATTTTCCTACCAATCTACCCCCTAGGAGCATACGCGTAGTACTTCATTTTGATAACTAATAGATTTTTGCAATAAATATGTGAGTTCTTTATGACTAATGTTGAGTCCATGGATTATACGCACTCTCACCCTTCCACCATTGCTAGCCTCTCTTGTGCCGCGCAACTTTCGCCGGTACTGTACACCGACCATATACCTTCCTCAAAACAGCCACCATACACTGGTGCACGTCGGTCCTAAACAAGCGGTTTTTAACCCCTTTCCACGATGGCATTTGGAACCGTCGCCAAGTGAGTGTGGGCGATAGGGGGGTCCTTCCCACACGACCCAGAAACCGTCAGGGATAGGGCCCCTACAGTACTCTTACTCGTTTCTGCTCGCATTGCCATCATAGTCGGTATTCTGTGGTGCTACATTTACGATGCGCGTCCCATCACAAACGGTTCACTATTATAGAACGTGTATGATGCGCGGCCCATCACAAACGGTTCTCCATTAAGAAGATTAGCTAATCATCGTATGAGTGTCGGACAGGATTACAAAACGTCGGACCGTCGTAACATCGTCGTACACGACAACTATCGCACACGCTATTCTGTGGTGCAACGTTTACGATGCATACTTCACCAGAAACAGTTCATGGTTGCGAATCGTGTATGATAAGGCAACTAACACAAATGTTTAGTTTGCCCGCACCGTTTGTGACATTGTCTGACATCGCACACGCTTTGCAAACGGCAACTATGTGCATGCTTGCACACGTTTCCTCTCTGTGAACCATCTCCGATTATGGTGCATATCGCAAACATTTGTGTTTTACCAACCGTGTGTGCCGTAACAACCTGGAGAGCGTAATTTCACCGTAATTTAATTGCTGCTTTTCCAAATTGTACCAGATTTGGATTTGAATTTGAGTGTATGCTACAGCTTTATTCATATCCATCAGGTTCAAACAACCAATGCATTATTCGATTCATAGGTACATATGTTCAAGAATTACATAAGAACCAAATAAAGAATGACGAACCACAATTGTATACTTGTACTATTAAAGATGGTAAAGAAAGAGGCGAAATATATTCTGGTTGCTGAACAAGGTGAAGCAGAATGCCCATATTGTGCCCTCCTCCATGCAGAAGGCACCCATGACTCTAGTCCAACCCCTTGTGAGGCCGACCGCCCATCCTTCACGGTCTTCATGAAAACATCTAGATAATCATCGTGTTTTGGTAGAAATACTTCAACCTTTGCATGCCCACCAATCATGTAGTTTGAGAGGTAATCTGGAGTAAATTGCTTTGGCAACCACTGCAAAGGAAAAAGATTTAGACATTGTCATCTAACACAACTCATTATGGGCAGTAAAATGAAGGCTGCAGAGTTCTTACTTACCATCTTGCAGTTCGCTGTTGTCTTGGATAAAATGTAAACAAATAGTTTAATTGCCATGTTTGGACCCATTTTACTAACAATCTTTATCAGCTTCCTCACTTGATGCTGGTTCATCGATATCTCATTGCCCCATACGCGGAAAGGGTCGAAACGCGAATCTTTACCAATGACATATGTACCTAAAAGCACCAAGTTAATATTAGAAGCTAAACAACATTTGCACAATGATGTAGTACAACACTCTTTTATAATATGTCTATATACATCCGTATGTGGTAGTCCATTTGAAATCTCTAAAAAGACAAATATTTAGGAACGGAGGGAGTATCTTATAAGATCCAATATACTCACATATTAGATGAATTAACATCTTATATTATGGGCCGGAAGGAGTTTAGTTCATTCTTACAAATTATCTGCTGCTGTATCCATGGGTTACAGTTAGTTTGAGCTAGTTCGGGCTCAAATAGCCCTAAAGTATATCTAAACATGAGGGCTAGTTTGAGCTAGTTGCATCTATAACCCACCCAAAAAAACTAGTATCCAACCCAAGAGGTGCTAATTGGAGCTAGTTCTCCTAGTGCATTTATTGTCAATCTAACCCTGCCATCCCAACAACTCTTTGGATGGAGTTAGTTCAGGGTTAGTAATGAGCTAGAAACTAACTCTAACGTCTAGCTAAGTTGAGTATCCAAACAGGGCTGTGTTGTTGCTGCTGCTCTTCTACGTATATCTAGACATCATTAGAACATTAATGTAACACTCTTCCTTGTTGCTATGTAGCCTAGGATTGCATATTTAGACATTAAGTACAGTGCATGTTGCTATGTAGCCTCAGATATATTACATATGGCCCTAGTTAACCTAAGGAAAAATGGGTTGCAGATATATTCAGTTAAAAGTCCGATTCACCGATTAGTCCCTTATCAGCCGCCGGCCTATATGGTACCAGCTACGGATATCCTGAACAGTGAGTAGATATAAGCCATGGGATGAAACTAACCTCAATGGAAAACAGCAGTCGTTCCCAAAATTGTCCTACGCAGGTACATCAAGAAGCATGTTAAGCACAACAGGCTAAACATCAACCAAAATTACACATGGCAGACAAAATAATCTCCAAAAGATAGCTTAAGTGTGCAGGTTTAAGCACGCTAGTAAAGCAAAACAAGTGGAAAGGTGTGCCAACTGCAACAGGCCTAACATTTAACAACAAGCAAACATGGTCATTCAAACTGGTATTGTGCCGGTCTAAGTACACTGGTTATGGTTAAATAAAAATGGAAAGGCGTGTTAACTACAAGATGCAGCAACCAAATGTAGTCATTCATAGTGTTATTGTTGAAACTGGTACTGATGAAATTGAACTGCACAGTTCATACTTGCACATATAGAACATCACGTTGTGAATAACTGGAATAAACAAGGCATACTACGAACAACCAAAGATAGCATTTGAAACTGAACATATGCTAACTAGAAACAACCGAACAATCAAAAAACTTTAAAAGAGGCATATGCAAGCTATAACAGGCTTAACAACAAGCAAATATATGCATTCCTATCAGTATGTTTAAAAATGGATTGATAAAATGTACTGCACAGTAAATAATTGCACATATAGAGCATCACATTGTGAACAACTGAAATAAACAAGGCATACTGCAAACAACCAGATATAGCAATTAAAACTGGACATATTCTCACTACACTACAAAAGGGACTCAACAAAACAAATCATGGGTTTCCTCCTGTGAAGAGGCACGGCAAAACAAATCATGGGTTTCCTCACTTGTCACGGATGGGCTCGTTCCCGTGGGAAGAGCACGGACGCTGGATGCGCTCCATGTTGTCGCAGATGGGCTCCTTCCCCTTGGAAGAGCACGGCTGTAGGGTGCCCTCCCTGATGTTGCAGACGGGCGCTTCCCCTTGGAAGAGCAGATGCGCTCTTTCCCCTTGGAAGAGCTGGAGAGGGTGCCCTCCTCGTGGTCGCCGTCGATGAGATCTGACTTGGAAGCTGTGGATCCCAAGCCAGTGTTGCGGAATGTGTCCTTTAGAAATGACAAAAGGGGCTCGATGGCGATGTAGAATGACAAATTTTGTTGACAGCGAGCCAGAGGAGATCAGCGGCGGGGCCATGGATGAGATCGACGGTGGTTGAACCCGAGGGGTTGGGGGTGGGTCACTTAACCCATGACACAGCCGGCCTCAGGGCGTCGCTGTCAATGACCTCGATGTCGTAGCCGGCTGACGAGACATGCTTGCATACTCTAGCCCGCTGCTTGCACTACAAAAAAATACACTTCCGTGATGATACGCGTTTGTCACAGTAGGTCACGTTTTCTGTCATGCATGTACATCCATGACAAATTTATGACAGAATCAAGATAGTCATACCTATGCTGTCGTAGAAGTGTTCCATGACATTACCAAAATTATCATCACGGAAGTGTCCACTTCCATGACGATAAATCGCGTGTCACAGAAGTGCTTTCGTCAAGGGTGACCGACACGTGGCATCCACCGTAACAGAACGCCGTTAAGCTATCGGGTCCGGTTTTGGATCCGATAACCCGTTAACAGCCCCGACCAATGGGGATTTTCCACGTGTAAAATCATCATTGGCTGGACGAAACACGTGTCGGCTCACCGTTGGGACAGATGTCATCCACTCATTGGACCCAAAGCGCCTATGATACGTCGACACGTGGCACGGCCCAACAGAGGCCCATTCATGTGAAAAAGGCCGGCCCGTTTGACTTGGTCAAAAGGTGGCAGGCCGGCCCACGGCAAGCGTGTTAACGGCCTGTTCGCATATAGCCCATTTACATCCCGCTAACCGAGGGCCCGTTTACGGCATATCCGAATTAGGCCCAGTAGCATCATCTGGGCCGTCCAATATAATTCCAGCCCGTTTTAACTTCCAGCCCATGTATGGCCCATGACGTCTTTCGGCCCATATGAGGCCCTTAGTAACCCTCGGACCCTTAACGGCCCGTGGTAAAACTGGCCCGTAACTCACTTTATACCCATTAACGGCCCATTATTCCGTTGGACCGTTTCCAGCCCATGTTATCTTTCGGCCTTCTCAGGGCCCATTTATTCTTGGGCTCATTTCCAGCATTCGGTTACTTACGGCCCGTTACTGTCATTTTCTGCTTGTGGGCCAAATTCAGCCCGTGGTTACAGTCGGCCCGTTTTGGCCCGTTAATACGTTGGGCCGTTTTCATGTCAAAGAAAACCCGTTGGGCTGTTTTCATAGAGTTATCAAATACGTCCTATTAACGGCCCGTTATTGTCCACGAATAGTACGGCCCATGATTGGTGAAATGATGATACGCTGTAGAAGGCCCATGGATCCTACGGCCCGTAAAAGGCCCATCAATCGTACGGCCCGTAGAAGGCCCATGGATCCTACGGCCCGTATAGAAGGCCAATGGATCCTACGGCCCGTAGAAGGCCCATGGATCATACGGCCCGCAGGAGGCCCATGGTTACAACAGTCCGTGTGTTGCCATGATTATTTTGGCCTTGTTTCCAAAAATAGGTTATTGTGGCCACTAGAAAAACACAGAAAAAGAACTGCAGTGACTACAAGCAAACAACTAAACAAGACAATTAGGAAATAAATAAGCAATTAACGCTAGCCTATTACCGCTATTACACATATTACATCCACTGGGCATCAAAGTTCGCCACCAGTGCAAATATAGGGAACAAAGCAGCATATTACATACACTGGCCGTCAAAATTGGCCACCAGTGCAAATAAACGCGGCAGCAAAACAAGAGCATAACTGAAACAACTTCAGAAGAGCTCAAGAAACGTGGTATCCACCATGCTGGCAATAAGCTTAGGAAGCTTATTAGCTTTGTCATGTTTGGCGCTAAAATCCTCCAACGCTTGCTGTTGCACCAGAAAGTATGCATCTGAATGCTCCAGGGACTTCTTCAGTCCTTCCGCTTCTTGTCGCAGCACAGCTGATCGATGTCTTTCAGCTTGTAGTTGAGACTCAAGAAACCGAACTGATTCAGACAGTGAGTTTGAATAGCTTGTGCAAGAGGTAGTGGCCAATAACTCAAACACTAAACCAAGACAGGACTTTGGGGTTGTCTCACTGTCATCGAGATAGTCTTCCTTAGCTGTTTTATCAGCTTTGTTGGAGACCAACAAGGATGTGTCACTATCCTGAACCTTATCTGCATTACTTCCTTTACCATTGCTTAATAAGGCACTCTTCCCCAATATTCTGTCAGCATTCTAAAAGAAGAAACAAGCAGACACATAACAGGTTTAGCATGTACTAGTATATGAAACTCATTTCGGTGAACCGGTTCATTAGTAAGGTGGACAGGATTAAACTACCAAGTCTTCTATTGCCAAGTACTAGTACATAATAAAAGCATCAAACAAAAATATATCTATGTCCTATGGTCACTGCATTGTCTTGCCAAATCAAAATAGAGACATGGTTCAAATCATATCAGTTCAAGACAAAGCAGCAGTGAAAGAATACAAAGCGTGGGAAACTACACGGCACAACAAGATTTCAGATGGGTACCATGGGTCTACATGTACAACAACACTATTTGCTCTGTTGTGATGCTAGTAATGTGCATGATATGAGAAGTCAACTGTATACACAATTGAAATTGAAATCAACAGAGCTATTGATAAGAGCAAGCCTGTTAAAGAAACATGCGTGAACATACCTGCTGTGCCATTGGAGTTTCGATTGGATCCTTCAATTTAAAAATAAGTTTGTATGAGTAAATACAGTGATACAAGAGCAAATCAGTATGCACGATAGCAATCATAGTTAAAAAAGGCGCGCCTAAGCGCGCCTAGGCTCTAGGCGTTGGCGAAACGCATTGTGCATAACTACGCTTAATCTGTGCATAACTGCGCATAAGCATGCACTTTGGTCAGTAAAGTGCAAGGCGGTGGCAAAACGCACAATTAACGCCTAGCGCTTTTTGGAACTATGATAGCAATGGAATCTTAAATTAGAACAGTTGTTCTTCAGGTTTAGGCACTTGTTCTACATGAACAGAGTACAGTAAGACGCAAGAATATAGTACTTAAAAATAGAAAATGAGCTCATAGACCTTACCACGTTCTTGGTTCGGGACCAGTACAGAACAAGGCGTTCCCATTCATCGTCCAGTAAATGTGTCTCAAGAGAACATAACGGAATTTGATGAGTTTCTTTGCTGGTGAAGTACGTTTTCTTCAGGTAATTCCGATACTGCCACCAAGCACTCTTGAAGATAGCAGAGGTATTAGCACAGGTTACCTCATCCTGAGTTTCCAAATCGGTCCTTCTCTATAGAGAAAAATGGGAAAATTTGCTGTATTATAACCATCATGGAGGTAGGATGTATGGGACAAAGCAAAGTAATTGCCATGAATAACATTACTTACACATAACTCCTGGACAAACACCTGCAACTGGCATTTTCCTTCATCTTCAGTATAATATTTCCAAGATGGGAAGATACGCACATACGATTTAACAACATCAAATGCGATAGATGCTAAACTACGACTAGCTGGTTGTGCTTCCTCCACAGGAATAGGCGTACTAACTGGTGGAGTTGGGGTTCGCCGTGGTAGTACTGGCCCTTTGGGCACTGGAGCCGCCTTACTAATTGCTCTTGTTTGGGAGCTCTGTGGTGGAGATGGTGCTGTGTCAACAGGAACTGGGTTACTATCTGCTGGGGTCGGGTTTAGATTGGGTGAAGCTGGTTCTCTGTCCATCGCAGTAGGGGTACAATCTGCGAGAGTTTGGGTTATGTGTGGTAGGGCTGGTTCTCATGCATGTACAACCGGGGTGCTATCTCCACCAAGAGGTAGCACTGTTTTATTTGAAGACCGTGTTTTTAGTCCGCTAGATGCTGGCATCACCCGCTCCAATTCAAATGGTTGATAAACAGGAAACATAGTGGAATGTACAGACATTGTATGAGAGACAGATGCAATAGATAGTGTGGAAAAAAGAGGACATGAAATAGTTGACATGTATATTGTTTAACTAAAACGGATAGCATGACATAATTTCACATATATGATGTCTATCTAAACTAGATAGCATAGCATAACATAATTCAAAGATATGATGAATAACTAAAACGTCGTGCCAAGTTAGAGCATACACCTCGGTGGGGGAATAGGACTGGTCATCTGTCTCTGAATCCATCTCTGAGGAGCTATCGGGACCCAACAAGAGATCTGCTTCGACAGGTAGCACTGTCTGCTCTGAAGGCCTTGTTTTCACTCCAGATTTTTCAATCTCCCACCCAAATGGCTGATTCACAGGAAGAGTAGTTTAATGTACAAACATTGTCGACAAATGGAAATGTAATGAAGAAAAGGATGGGCAAGATATCATTCAAATATATGATGCCTGGTTAAACAGGATGGCATTGCACATTTCACATATATTATGGCTGGCTAAAAGACATGAGACTGCATAATTCCCATATATGATATAGAAACTAAACAGGTGGCGACAGAACATGTCTAAACTAAGCAGATGACATATATGATGTCAAAAGTAGGCACTGCAAGGCAACATATGCATGATATGACTAACATCATCATGCCAAGGTAGAGCAAACACCTTGGGGGGTAAATAGGAGTGGTCAGCAGCGTCTGAATCCGCCTCAGAACAGATATCTTCCTCTGGATTACAATCTGGAGAGGGGTGGGGAGGGTTTGCCATTGAACCCACCATGGAGCAATGTCTGCATGACATTGTATTTCCGCGCAAAACTCTTCTCTTTTTCTCTACATGTTCAGCATGACTGTGTACAATATCTGACATGCATACGAAAAAATATGGTGAGATTATGTAAGGAGAGCATGCAGAAATTTAGAGTGATGGTAACAACCAGTGGATGGATCCAAAAATAATGATAGCAGGCTGATGATTGCTTTAATTTAACAAAAAGACAAATGATGATTGCTTTACTATTTGTTTCCCACCTAAGATGAACAACATATGCATACCCTAGGTGAACCAGATATTAGACAGAGATACTATTCATTGCTTCCTCAATATGTGCCCCACAACTAATTTAGACCTCAAGTTTGAACATTAATTTGGACCTGACTTGGAGTCCTAGACGTGAATAGGACGATAAAGTAGCAGGTAATTTTAAGCAATGCATAACATAAGCAGAATCAAAAGAGTGCGACCTCTCTTGTGGACCCGTGTACTCCTCAGGTTCATATGCTGAGTCGATGATGGTGATGCCGTTGCGGTGGGTGCCGGTGGCAGGGAAGGAGATCTGAGGCGGCGAAAGACGGTCAGGAGTCGTGATGTCTAGTTTGGTGGATGTTTCTGTCGATGGAGCAGCTCAGGTGAGGTGGACGACGTCGCGGCAGGAGCAGGACAAACCACACAAAGTTCCCTTCGGCACCTACCTGTAACTGAAGTAATTCTGTAAGGGCTCATTTGGCTTGCATGATTCTAAAAATGCAGGGATAGGAAAAACACCGAAATAGGATAGGAATGCACATGGTAAACAGAGCATTTGTAAACACAGGATTTCTGTCAACTTGGGTGTTTGGTTTACAGGAATTGGAAGAGCAGAGGAATGCAAAGAAACATGGCCAAAATAAAGTGAAACCATATGAAAGCGTGTACAGTTAGAATGTTATCTGCCACTAATGCACTTGGTCTTGTTTTCATGCATAGGATTTTGAAAAATAGGTCCAGGTGGATGTTTTGCTTCATTCCTTTCAACAAAATGCATGAATAATTGAATAGTAGAGTGCCATTGGAAAATTCCCTATTGCTATGTTTTTCCGTCGAACCAAAATAGCCCTAATGGATCGACATGAATGTATAGTAATAAGTGATGCAACAAGTGTACAACCTCTTTGCCGTAGCCATGTCGACCTCAGCATCATTGGGTTGGTCGCTGAAGCAGTTGAGGCAGAGGTGGCTGTCGGAGGTGTGGAGGAAGATCTGAGGAATCTGTAGACGGCGTCCAGGGCACTGCTCTGTTGCGATGGATCGTTCTGTCGTTGGAGCAGCTCCGGTGAGCCGTAAGACGTCAAGGCTGAAGCAGCACAAGACAGGCATCATCAATCTCAAGTGGGATTCTAATAGCATCTCCAATAGATGATGTAAAATAGATGTAAAATTTACATCACCAAAAACCACCTGACTACAATAGATGAGGTAAAAACTGTTGACTCTGAACTTAACTGTCGAAACTGAAATTTACTGTGGAATCTGAATGTTACTGTCGAAACTGAATGCAATGGTAGCAGAGAGGCACTTGACATGTAGTTTAGGGAGGGCCTGCAGTTCATCTTCAACCTACACCCCCCTGAGCCACCAGCCACCACCGGCCGAACCGCCGGCCCCAGCGCCGCCTCGCCGCCCCGAAACAACTCCCCACCATCGGTCCGCTGCCGCCCCGGCCAGCCCTATAGGCCCCCCGCCCCCACCCTGAACCCTAAGATAGATAGTGAGGTACCTCTC
>NC_057808.1:81965325-82001540 GCF_018294505.1 Triticum aestivum
CCTACTGCGGGTGGTTCTTCCTTAACTCCGGCGAGCCCCCCCACCCCCTGAAAATCGACTGACCCAAAAGTCGATTCAGTCGACTGAAGTGTAGCTAAATTGGAGCAGAGCAGCAACACGAGCGAGGGGGAGAGCAGCGGCATCAGCGCGAGCGAGCGAGAGCCGGAGCAACAGCAGCTGGGCGAGCGAGCGATCGAGCGAGAGCTGGAGCAGCAGCAGCATATCCGGCTGGTATGGCCGCCGCCGTCGAAGGGGCCTCGCACTGGGGGAGAGCCGCCATGGAGATGTCGCCCTCGGCGCCGGCGTCAAGGTAGCCACTCCATGGGTGTGCGGGATGGAGCACCGTCGGCGTCGGGAGGTCGAGCTAAGGAGAAGGTGTGATGCGATGAGTGTACAACCTCTTTGGTGGCGCCGAGTAGGCCTCGGCTTCGTCCGAGGAGTCGGTGAGGATGCTGCAGTTCCGGTGGAGCAGGTTAAGGCGGCGCTGTGGGTATGGAGCAGCCGCGATAGACGAGGCGATCATCGGAGCAGCTCCTTGGAGGTGGAGGACGGGGCGGCTGAAACGGCGGGACGACGAGATGGACGACGGATCCTCATCCGGGGAGGTGGACGAGGGATGTCGAGTTGTTGCGGTGGACGCCGTCGTCGGGGAAGAGGCTCCGGCTGGGCAGCGGTCAGGTGGCGGATGGAGGAGGGTGGAGTTTTGCGGCTGGAGCAGAGAGGTTATGGCGGCCTAGGATTTCGAATGGCAAAAAGGAGGCGATGGGAGGGGCTGAACCATGACTTAAGGACGCGCTTGTCCAAAATGTAGGGTGTGTTACAAAAGTACCCCCCACCGATTTGAACTAGCGGCCCTTTCGGCTCAGGGTTAGAAGGGGGATTTCGCGTGTCGGGATTTGGCAGCTGGAGGGAGTTTTCACGCGTGTTGTAATTTCGGGATAGCAAGGCGCGGGTTGTGAAGGCGCTAGTTTTGGGAGCATGATATCTGAATTTTTGGGAACAAGGCGCGGGTTGAATTTTAGGGACAAGCCTAACGTGTAATATTGTACTTGTACGTACCAAATCAATTCGCACTTCCCTCAACCAAAAAGAAAACGAAAAAATAAAACTATTCACACCACACAAAGAGAGAGTCTTGCCCCATTTTACTATAAAAATGCTATTCAAAGCTACTCCCTCCTTCCATCTATATAGGGCCTAATGCGTTTTTCGATGCTAAGTTTGACCAAATATTAGAGCAATAATATATGACATGCAACTTACACAAAGCACACCGTTAAATTCGTCTGTGAAAGGTTCTTTCAATGATATAATTTTCACATTGTGCATGTCATGTACTATTAATCTTGTCAATAGTCAAAGGCGGTCTTAAAAAACGCATTACGCCCTATATAGATGGAAGGAGGGAGTATGAATCCATGTTATGTCCAATTAAATTTTTTCGCTTGCTGTATAATGCATGTAACCTACTCATACCAACATTTTAGTGCATTCCAAATGTCTATACTACCACTGCAATTCGAACTGAATTTGAATTCGTTTCTCTATTTCAATAAGAATCTACAATCATGATTGTTGCCAACTTCAACCATCATTCGTGTATTACCTTAATAACACACCACATGATTACTATAGAGATAGATATGAACTATGTGTACTACATGAACTCGAATTCTATATATATTCATAATCTAAACCATGTTCCATACGTGTACACTGTGTTTATCACACATAGTATAGTGCCCCGCCCCTACATTATGACAAGTATTTAGACCTGAGCTGCAAAAGCCACACATTAGCCCAAATTATGATCAATGTTCTATATATTATACATAGTACTAGCAAGATGCCCATGCGTTCCACAGAAGATCAACATGATCAAGGGGAGGCCTAAGTTGCAAATATGGAGAGGGGTGTGGGTATCTTTTTTCAAAATTTCCATAGTTTCCTTCCTATTCGTCAAATATAAATCGGACAGCCTATATTGTAGGATGGCAGGCACACCATCATCAACAACTCCGTTTTTTATAAGAGTAGAGATAAAATATATTATATGTAGTATAACATGTTCATAACCACACCATGTGTATCACCGTTATATATATTCACACATGCGTCGGTTTAAAACACTATGATAAATTCTTCAAATATCCGAATTCGCTTTTTATAATGAAGTATGATCTCTATTCATCTTTTACACCCACACAATCCTCTTATCTTTGTAGCCAGCTAGCGCTAACTTTCTCTCGTGCATGCACACGCCCGCATCCCTCTCACCCTCCCTCAGCATTCTCTATCTCCATCGCGCAAATTCATCTTTTCACTTTAGGTCGTTCACCCATGGTGTGTGTAGGCCCCCCAGCTCCTTCTTTACGGCACACATCGATCGATATGCCTCTCTAGCCAGGTGTGCCTAGCACAAAACACAAGCTTCCCCTCTTCTCTTATCACTGTCCATGCCTCACTCCCACCACTCTTTTCATCGATCTCGTACTCGCACACTCCTCCCCCCTTGATATAGTATGACTCTCGCACCACCTCTTAGATGCATCCCTCTCTCTCTATCCTTCTCCTCATGACTCATTTGCTTCTAACACACACATGCATGTATACCGATCGATCTCCCAACATATACCTAGGTAGACTTTAATTATTCCCCCCCACCGATCGGCGTACCTCACAAGTTATGTCTCTCCTTTCTCTGACAAAGGACGATTGATCTTCCTATGTTGTTATGTCTGCTTACCACAGCCAACATATCGCCCCCCTCATCATTCGTGCATGCCTCCTGACCCGTCTCTAACACGCACGTGCACAGACAGACAGCCATCCCCTCTCTTATTGATATTGCAGCCGTGCCCTCCGGTTGTCTAGCAAGCCTATCCCACCATTTGTTAGAAGCAACTCCACTACCACCCCCTCCAACACTCTAGCTCTGTCTCTCTCCCAACCTTATTCCTCTCCTACACATATGCATGGATGCCGATCGATCTCCCTTAATACATGAGGTAGATCGATCTCCCTTAATACATGAGGTAGGCCTCTCTCCTCCTCCACACATATACCAACCATTGTACCTCTATAGTTAATTAGGCCTCCCTCCCCCACACCACACACCGATAGTCGAGCGTTGTAGGTAGGTATCCATGCCACAGAGACAAACTGCACCTGTCCCCTCTCACGTTCCAGTAGGCCAGCCACTCTATATCTTTGACGTGGGCACACACAAATGTTGGAGATATGCCCTAGAGGCAATCATGTGATGATGACATTTCCATATGTATTCATGAGTCCTTTGTATTGTCCTTGAACATCATCAATGATATGTATCAATAAGTATGTGACTTGTTTGTGGAACTATATATTGTATGATGATTGTTCTAATGGTCCCTAGTTGATAAGGTTGTGCGGACACATATCCTTGACTAGTATACGACTCGGTTGATGACTATGTTTCGCAAGTCATGTGCATGGAGATGCTAAACCGATAGTATGGGCTCGGGGATGGAGATCACCGAGCTGGACAGACCCAATTTGAGACGCAGCAAGATATTGTCATCTGTTAGTCTCAAGTGCAATGTCTATGCCATGTCCTAGACCTGAGGTCCTCGCATGTTCTCGGGATGAGGATCGACTCA
Source organism: Triticum aestivum (assembly GCF_018294505.1). Taxonomy (NCBI): domain Eukaryota; kingdom Viridiplantae; phylum Streptophyta; class Magnoliopsida; order Poales; family Poaceae; genus Triticum; species Triticum aestivum. Next base: position 81,968,964 of record NC_057808.1, read on the forward strand.
CTTAGGGTCTATCAAACGCTACTACGTAACTGGGTAGTTATAAAGGTAGCTTTCGGGTGAGTCGTGAGACATGCCGCGAGACATGGTTGACCAAGATGGGATTTGCCCCTCCTATTTGGAGAGATATTCTCTAGGCCCTCTCGAGTGATCAGATTCGGAAAGCATGGCCATGCGACTTGGCTTAAGTGTTAACCCAGTTCGGGAATCTGTATCATGGTTTCGAGAAGAGAGGTCGAGGTATCACAAGGGTGACAAGTACTCGCCTTGAGCTCGACAACAAATATCGTGAGGCAAAAGGAATGCTGCGTATGCCACATTGTTGAGGTTCGTCAAACGACTTTACGCCCACATGGGAGTTGGCACGTTCTGCTAGGAGCTGCTACCAACTATTGACTCTGGTCGTGTCCATGAGTACGTGAACCTATAGGGTCGCACACTTAAGGGGCTGCAACCCATTCGGATTGGATCCGAGTGGAAAATGGATGTGGACTCCTAGTGGGCTCAAGTGTTGAGCCCACCTCGGAGGTCTATATAACGGGGAGTGGGCACACCACTTATGGTTGATCCAATTGAACCCTGGTTAGCCACCGCCACTACCCACGCCCATGCCACGCGACCGGACCTAGCAGTCTGCCGCTCGACGCTGTTCCCAGTACGTCTGGATACCTTGGAGGCATCGCATCTGCGGTGCTTGGACGAACCGTTTGAGGGAACCGCGAGGTGCCGTTCGCGGGAGATCACCGTTCACGGGTCTTCGCTGTTCGCGGGAGATCGGCAACGCGAGGAGGAGATGGCCCGGGAGATCGGCTACACGCATCACCAACTCTACTTTCGTTGCGGTGACTGCGCATCTAGTGGTAAACCCGATCCCGTGATCTATTTCCAGCAGCATGATCTTGGGTGCGCGGTAGAAAATTTTATTTGGCGCTAGCGTAGCGTACCGCGTGTTCCAACAACAAATTCGATGGCACTCTTTATCAATCGTGCGTGCACACACACACACACACATCATCCCTCTCTTCGATTCTATGGACACCTCAAGCCGATGATACTTCCACTCTCTTCTCGTGGATCACCCCCTCTATATATATGATATATCCAGGACTAAATTTCACACACATTGCATATGTTACATTTTTTGATTGACCACCCCCCCAAAACAAACTCTCACGAACCCACACACTATATCTCTCTACGTTTGTATCTCTCTCACACAACCCCACGTAGGTGGTGTACGTATACAAGAAGAGAATAGGTGCACCGTGCACGTACTCACGCTTCGTGCCCAGCCACACCTGCGCGGGTACACGGTGGAGCTCATTTCTGTACGAAATGGCAGCCCACGTGCTAATTTGAACGCGTGCAGCGGTTGTTTACCTACGGAGGTCGTGTACCACACGTGCACGAAACAAAGTTCGACTTGATGCGTTGGCGCGCTATTTTTAAATAAAGTTATATCGCTCAATGGCACGTACACAGAATATAAAACGATTTTTATGGAGAAAAAAAGGTAGTCCGCTCCACTATATACAATGGAGCCTGCCTGCCTGGTTTGTCTCTCTTCAGAGTATCTCACACAAGGCTGCGGTGGCCCCTCTCTCTCTCTCACCGTTGGTCACTGATCCGGCCGCATCCCGTCCGCCGGCGAAAAGGGAGGACGTGCATCGTTTCTCCGTTCGACGGCGCCGAGGCAGCATGTCCCGATCTGCGGTACACGCCGTTCTCTCTGAACAAGCTCCGGCGTGGTAGGGCCTACGCCACCTGCTCGCTGCCGCAGTATGGTCAGATTCTTCCCGCGTCCACTCACCTAGTTACATCCTGACGACCTCCAGGTATCCCCTCCGGCCTTGCTCCACTGCCCGTCTTCCCACGTCGCTGCATGTGGATTTTCCATAGTTCCTTTCCCAAAACGTAGCTCGTCCGGCGTACTTTCCATATTGCAATCTCGTCGTCACACCGTTTTAGACAAACATAACCGTGTTGTTATCTCCCCTTAGGACAAGGAATATGCTTCTTTTTTGTTGTCGCATGTGTCATCAAGTGTTATTGGCCAGTAATTGTTTCCTTTCTACCTCTTTTTTGCAAACAGGGCTATCCATTTCACCTCGTTGCTATTGCGACCTTTTGGTGAACTGCACAAATCACTTTTTTCTTAAGAGTGTTTTGTGCAGTTCTACCAAAATGTCACACGGGCAACGTCTCTACATTTCAGTGTGACTGCACAAAGGGAGATTGGTTTTGCTCTATCCTCCTCATCCAACTCCGAGCCTAATCTTCTCCAACTAGTTAGTCTTAAGAGAGACTGCAAAGGTGACCGGCTTCTATTTGTGTGTTTATTGTTTCATCAGTAGTCCTCTATTATCGTAATCACACTTAATATCTTTGGAACAGGGACGCTCAGCTCTATTTTAGTGGAACTGCACAAAATGATCGGAATGTTGCATGCTCCAGACAGCTACTTTTTTCCCAATATGCCTTGTTGATTTAGACAGAGCTGGGGGGACGTTGCTGCCAATGAAAGCATGGATCAATTTTAATTTAACACCTTCTCACAACTTTGTCTTCAGTTGTGATGTAAATATTAGCTCTGATTAGCAAGGAAGTTAGTTTTTTATTGTTTCCGAAAGAGCATCGATGGAAAGACACACGAAACAAAAGCTGAAAGCTCACACTATTGTACAATTTCATGTCGCTGGAAAATTATTTGTATAGTACGTCAATTATGTAAACAAATGCTGGAAGCTTGATAGCATTGCCAGAAGCCTCTTGGGCATCTTGGTCCATGTGCCATGCACAAAATTATACTCCTTCGTTCCTAAATATTGTCTTTTTACAAATTTCAAATGGGCATATTTTAGAGTGTAGATTCACTCATTTTTCTTCGTATATGTACTCCCTCCGTTCCTAAATATTTGTCTTTCTAGATATTTCAACAAGTGACTACATACGGAGCAAAATGAGTGAATCTACACTCTAAAATATGTCTATATACATCCGTATGTAGTAGTCCATTTGAATCTCTAAAAAGACAAATATTTGAGTAGTCACTCGTTGAAATCTCTAGAAAGACAAATACTCCGGAGTATATTTAAGAACCGAGGGGGTAGTGCACAGCCGCATGGGAGACTCACACCGGTCGTTGCGCCGCATTAATAGTGAGTAATGAGCAGTCAAATCATAAGCCCCACCTTTCCCACTGTAAGTTGCTCGGAAGAAGCAACCATCAATACGCTCTTCTTTGAATCCTCTCATACTACTCCATCAGTCACTATTTATAGAGCGCGCTTCAGAAAAAGAGAAAATCTCTGGGACCAAGGCGACTAGCAATCGGCCTGAAAAATAGCATTGGTAGTTATAGCACGGCGTCTATTACTAGAGGAAATAATGTGTACACACATGCATGCAGTGCTTCCACCCCGGGTACACACATGCATGCACTTACTCCACTCCGTAGTACTACATCGAGAGAAAATTGCGGTTACCGCGCCCTACTTAATCGAGCATTAAACCAAACGTGTCTAAAGTCTCTCTGGTGGTGGAAATGCATTGAGAGAAATGCATCATAATGAAGCGCGCCCTGTAAACTGTGACGGAGGGAGGAGTAGTATGAAGGTGCAAAACCAAGTACGCGTATGGCCAGTCGGTCAACGCACCTCCTCTTGGCATATCACTGACATGTGGGACCGGAGTGTGAGCAAACCGATCTCAATTGACGGCAAAATGGCCAACCCGCCATTCCTTGAGAGAGATGAGGTGCGAGAACACACAGACATGCTCGCATGGAGGCCAAGATATATTCGAGCATGGTTGATCGATATCATCATTACTTGTTGGGCTGCCGTTTTCCGCCCTTCTCTAGAACAAATGTGTACTTTATCAGAGATTAAAAAAAGAGTATAGAGGCTCCACCATGCAGTTCTAGTAGTAGTACTACTCGTACTACAAAACCTTGCGCTTGGCTCTTCGCCTCTTCGCGAAGTCGAACAATGATGGTACTCCGCATGTTCCGTACTACAGTGTATGCCTCTGGCAATCTGACACCAAATGAACTGATGCATGTCCACCGCCTGGGCGAGGGTACGTTGCATTAGCCAAAAGGCGTAAGCGAGCTTCACCTTGTCCTGGAAGCTTCTCCTCGTTCTGCGAGTTGACGGGACACACCAACAAGTAGTGCTAGTCCATACTCCCTCCTTTTCGGTTAATATGGCTTATTTTTTTGCGGGTAAATGAGAGAGCTTAATTCATATATAGGCATTCTTAGGACGATCAGCCAAGACATTGGTCACTAGGAAGCGAGGTACCCCGCAAAAAAGAAGTAGGAAGCGAGGTGTTTCATCAAGCCAGCTCTCGGCCACATTCAAAGTGCAGCAAGCACGGTTCGCACAAAGATGCGCCGCAAGGTTTTGCTGACCTGTTTACATGCTGAATAACAAAAAAGAGGAAATGTTACCGAGCGCTCCTATTTGTAATAGGATATGAGCCAGAACTAAGCGAGAATTGTGGCGAGTGTTCCATGCAATCAACTTCCATTATCACATGCGAGAACCCTCGAGGAGAACCAAATGTGTTGAAGATTGCTTTATCACATTTTAAAAATATAATAAGAGTGCAGACGCTCCTCCATCAGGTTCCTAGTACTAGTATAGTACATACCTCTATAGACTATAGTAGTAGTACTAGTACTAGTAAACTTTGTGCTTGGCTGTTCGCCTCTTCGGGAAGTGGAACAATAATAGTACTAGTATAGTGTATGCTTCTGGCAATCTGACACCGAATTAACTGTTGCACGTCCACCGCCTGAGCGAAGGAGAGCTTGCATTAGTCAAAAGTTTCTCCTTGTCCTACGAGCCACGGCGCGCAAGCTTCTCTCGTCCTGCAAGCTTCTCCTCATTCGGCAAGTTGATGGGACACAGCAAAGTAATGCTAGTCCATACTGCCTCCTCTCCGGTTAATATGGCTTAATTTCAAACGAGATAAATACACTGTCTGTCACTGTATATTTGTAAAAATATGGTCAGTGGACTTCATAATACGCTCATTGCGTTCAATATATACATTTTCCGATGTTTATACGGTCACTAGCTCACCCTGGCTGAGTATGTGTGTGCATGCACGTGTAGGTTGAGCACTTGAGCATGACCGTGTGTGTTCATTCGTGTGCTCGGACATGCATGCATTAGGGCGTCGCACACGTTTTTGCGTCCATGTGTACGTGTGACTATTGCATACACGTAGGGGGAGTACGTGTAGGGGCCACTAAAGGAGCAGTCAAATCACACAGTAAGTTAGTCGGAAGAAGCAACCATCATTTCACTCTTCAATGACTTGTACGCAATATAAAATGGTTGATATGGAGAGGAAAATAAAACCACTATATATACACTAGCAGGAGCCTAAGCTACAAGCCTGCTTGCTTGGGTTGCTCTCTTCACAGGCATAGAACGACAGTGGCCACACCGCTGGTCACATATCCGGCCTGATCCCGCAGTTGGGGGGAGGGAACAATGTTCTGCATAGACGCGGTCGACATCGGCGACGGAGAAAATCCACAGTCAGTGCGTCCCAATCGGGGGTCACCGCGGTATGGGCCGATGCCGCATCTCAACCGCCCTTCTAGCTACAGCCCGACGTCCCAGGTAGTCCATCTTCCTTTTGGAGCCGGCTTGCTCCACTGCGCAGCTCCCCACGTAGCTCCATCTCCATGTCGATCTTTATCTACTTCTACCGGCTTCTACTTGTGATGAGTTTATGTCTCATGAACTAGTGCCAGTACTATTATTCTAATCACACTTCTTCAATATCTTTGCCATCAGGGATGCTCAACTCGATTTTAGTGGAACTGCACAAAAGCATCGTATGATCCGAGGGTGCCAGCCATCTTTCCTTCGACAGGTTCTACCTCGCCAGGAAATTAAATCCTGTTTAGGGTTTAAGTCGTAGTGACCCCATCAGTAGTTTTTCTTTCGTACACGCTCTCACAACTTTTGTCTTTAGTTGTGAAGTAAATATTGGCTATGATCTGTGAATCATTGAGATGCATCAGCATGCGTGTTAGTTTTCCTTTGTATTTGATGGAATGTTGTAATGGGGCAACCTTGGAGTAGGAATGAAAATGGAGTGGAAAGTTTCCGTTTTTCCGGAGAAAAAATGGAAACGGAGAGAAAGCAACGTTTTGTTTCGTTGGATCGCGCCATCGAGCAAAACCAATGTTTAAATCACGTCTGTCGCGTTCGTGTCTCACCCTCCTCCATGGCTCGACCCCACACGGTCGCTCGGCATGCCACTCACCGCAAACCGAGTATACGATAACTTTCCCGCATGCTTGTCGATGGATCGCGCCATGGAGTACTAGTACTACTAGAAGAGATTGACGAGTTGGGGGAGGACAGCTAGCTGTAGCACGGACTCCCAAGAACTTTTTACATGCAGGTTGTGGCCGGCTATTGCGACCTTTGAACGCGGAGCCGTCAGGTGCACCAGGAAGCGGCGCGGGCGACGCTCTCTCAGCCGGCGCGCCGCTTCAATGCCGGCGCCAGTGAGAGGTCGCGTCCGCTCTGGCTGGGCATGAATGCGGCACGGACCATTTCAGGCGGGAAGCACGCGCGGGTGATGAAGAGGGTTCGGGTTGGTCAGGAGCGGCCATGGCAGCGGTCCGGACGCCCGCAAACAAGAGATGATGTATGTTAATATTGCCGCGTATATAATTAACAACGTAAATAATGTGCCAGTTGGACAAATATGATTGGAGATGGAGATGGAAATGGAATTTTACGTAAACACGAATATGCATGTAAGCGGGGGCGTGTTTTTGATCGAGTTTTCTTTCTTGGTACATTAAAAAATTGTTCGCCAGTTTTCGTTTCTTTTTTCCGGGAATGCGCGTATTCTATTTAAAACCATTGTTATGGAGAGATTGTTTTACTCCATTATAGCCTCTTGTTTGATAGAGTTTCTCACGTCTTGCTCTCTCACCCTCTCCATATCAAAACAAGATGACAGTGTCCACACTATCTCTCTCCTCAACGGTGGTCACAGATCCGGCCGAATCCCGTCCGCTGCGGGAGGTGAGGAGGTGCAGCGTTGACGTTGTCGCCATCGGCGATGGAGGAAGCCGATGCACACCGTCCTCTCGGAGTCGGCGCTGGCGCGGACAAAGGTCCTCCACGCCCTTGTTCGCTGCCATCGTGTGGGAAGATCCCGCCCGCCCGCCTAAGCGACATCTCGCCCACCTGAGGTATAACTTCTTGTACTGGTGCAGCTCCCTAGGTCGCTGCATGCGGGTTTTCTTCTATGCGACTACTCCCCAGCTCCCCATGTATAGTACTCCCTCCGTCTAGGTTTTCTTCTTGCTAGGGTTCGTCGGCTGGTCCAACATCACCTACTATTATAGAGGAAATGGCACTCGAAAAGTTGTCCTGATTTATGCCTCGGTGGAGGTATACATGTTGTTTCGACAAAAAGTACGTGGTGGTTGTGCGGTCATTGTCCATATGCTCCTATTGCTGCTGCTAACCTAATACTATCACTGGTTAAATGAAGAAATGCTTTTTTTCTCGGGTATCCTGGTTTAGTTCCTATCAAGATAATCATGATGCTTCTGTTTGTTGGTGTACTTTTCATAATTTTCTTATTGACAATTGAGATGTCGTTGTTAATCTTGTAAAACAAAGTAACAACACTATATCCCTTTTTTATATTTTTGGAAACAGCGATGCGTATCTCCATACCCGGGCATGTCTTCCTCAATTTTAGTGGAACTGCACAAAATTGGATGGCCATTGTTGTTCCGCCTCACTGTCCTCTGCCACGTGGTTCTTCCTTCCTCGAGCTTGACTACTGAGAAGAAACAGACCACAGTGAGGATTTGTCGAACTTCATAGGTGCCTCACCCAAACTTGATGCCAAATGGATGATGCATCACCACGATGACCTATCGATGCTCATGGTTGCGCCTCATGGTTGCGTCGGCTGGTGAAGCTGATCGATTTTCAATGAAAAACAAGCTGTCTTCCATCAGTGCTCTTTGCTTGTTACCCACAAAGATGATATCCTTCGTCAGTTCACCTTGGTTGCGTTGGAGACGCAGTCGTCTTTCACGTTGGTGCAATTTGATCACACAATTGGCTATGAACCAAATGTTTGCTCGAAGAAGGATCAACGTTGGTACTAAGAGCATAAGTTTTGTATTGATTTCTAAGCCTTCTCACAACTTTGTCTCCAGCTCCCCTACAATTTTATTTGTCCAGCTATTAACTTTGATTAAAAAAATGGTGTGGACTAAAAACCCGGATGGACGTAGTAGCCCTCCATTTTTATTTACTTCGCATATTAGATTTGACTGAAGTCAAACTTTGTAAAGTTTGACCAAGTTTAGGCCGAACACAACAAACCATAATTATTAGAGAGGGCAAACTGTACATACTCTCAAACCTTTCCGATAATTGAAATTAAAATTCTTTATTTGTACACACTCTCACACGTTTCCGATAATTTGGCGCATGTGTGGTTGTTCACTTAAGGGAGGGTAGTGTACCGTACGTGAAGGACAGGAAGTGCGACCAGGACGCATGGATCGTTAGTTCATCGGAAGTAGTAGTTTTCTTCACTGGTACGTTAAATAAAGAGTTTCGTTTCGTACTTACACAATTTAAAATGATTGTTATGGAGAGAATAAGAAAACCACGCCACTATATATTAGTCGTATACACGAGTACTATATGGACGCAGCTTCATTGACTTTAGTGCACCTGCCTTTGGGTTTATGACAGGTGGGCCCCGGCCCACCTGTCATACAGCCAAAAGCAGGTGCAGTTAAGGCACCGGAGCTCAGTCCGTACTACAGTATATATATATATATATATATATATATATATATATAAGTTGGAGCCTCAGCGCTTGTTCGCTAGGGTTTGCACTCTCCACACTCTCGCCGCACTACATATATATATATACACGCTGGAGGCTCAGCGTTCCTTTGCTAGGGTTTGCTATATTCACTGTCTCTCACCCTCTTCACCAGATCTAAACAAGACTGCGTTGTGGCCTCTGTCTCTCTCACCCCCTCACAGCTGGCGAAGGAGGCGTCCGGATCTCGTCGCACCGGGAAGGGGAGGAGGTGCAGCGTTCACTCTATCGCCTTTGGCGAGGGAGGCAATCCACTGCCGGCTGCGCTTTTCTCTTTCACCCAGCGCCTGTGCGGGAGGGCCACCGACCCCTTCTTCCTCGTTTCCGTACGTAGTGTGGGCAGATCCGACCTCCCGCCGCACGCCTTGCCACATCCCGACGACCCTAAGGTATAAGTTTATTTGAAACCGTTATTGGTCTAGCTGCATGCTGATCTTTTTTGATTCTGTAGTCAAATCTAGGTCTTGGTTCAAAGAGGAAAGAAGGGTGCGGTGGGGTGGAGCATGAATCTAGGACGTGGTTCAATGAGGAAAGGAGGGAGGGAAAGTAGTATAGACTAGCTATCCAGCCGCTTTGTTGGTCGAAAAGGGAAAAAGGGGGTAACCCAGTACACACATCTATAAGGAACCGAACTCTTTGTTGAAAAGGGAAAGAAACTGGGGGGTCGGGTAGTTTGTGCAGGACTAGATTTGCTGCCCTCACATCGGAAAAAGGTTCAAAGAGAACAAATATGGGACCAACGCAGATATGTTGCTTGGCTACATACTCTGCATCACCCATTTATACGTGTGGATGCACATGGTGCTGGCATGTCCCATGTCCCATCCACATGATCGTGCAGTGTGTTTTGAGATGTTGTGCTACTTGTATTGGTATTGTTTTAAATAAATGTTGAATTGAAGCTATTGTATTGCTCTCTTTTCCCATTAAGTAGGAAACAAATATGGTACCAACCTAGACATGATGCTTGTTGCTTTGTTACAACAAACTCTACATCACCCCCTTTATAAGTAGATGGAAGCACATGGTGTTGTTGCGTCCACTCGCCCCTGGAACTGTTTATGCTTTTTCTTAATCTAATGCTGATGGTAAAATTAAGCAATGCCACTCTCAAAATTAACTACTGAACTATTTTAAGAGAATTTCTCTATTAATATGAATCAATGCAACCATTTTAGAAATGCTACTGTCCTATACTTTGTTTTCCATCAAGATAAGGTAGATGCTTATTTTTGTGGCCGCATGTTTCATCCTCCTTTATTGGCAGTAATTGTTTCCTTTTTTGCCTCTGTTAAATCAGGGATATCTATTCAACTTGTTGCTATAGCAAACTTAAATGTCACACCGGTGACTTTACTTGATTTCAGAGTAACTGCACAAAACGAGATTGGATTTCCTATTCGTGTTGGCAGATTCGTACGTGATCTTGTGTGCGTCATGACATGTTGGTACTTGCCTTCATCCACATGATCGTGCAGTGTGTTTTGAGATGCTGTGCTACTTGTATTGGTACTGATTTAAATAAATGTTGAATTGAAGCTATTGTATTGTTGTCTTTCCCATTAAGTAGTGAAAAAAATGGGACCAACCCAGACATTATGTTTGTTGCTTTGTTACAACAAACTCTGCATCACCCCCTTTATAAGTAGATGGAAGCACATGTTGTTGTTGTGCCCACTCTCCCTGGAACTGTTTATGCTTTTTGGTAATCTAACGCCGCTGGTAAAATTAAGCAATTCCACTCTCAGAATTAACTACTGAATCTTATTTCAAAACTGCAACACTTGTTAGGGATTGGCGGGATTACCATTTTTGTGGCCGCATGTTTCATCCTCCTTTATTGGCCAGTAATTGATTCCTTTTTTGCCTCTATTAAAACAGGGATATCTATTCAACTTGTTGCTATTGCGACATTTTGTTTCGCTTAATTTTGGTGGAACTGCACAAAATGAGACCGGATTTCCATATATGTGTTGAGATCTCTCTCAGGTCTTCCTCACGAGTTGTTTCAAATCTTGGTCTTGAAAGGTAAGTACCGACTTTCCTCAGAATTAACTACTGAATCTTAGTTCAAAACTGCAACACTTGTTAGGGATCAGCGGGAGTACCATTTCTATTAGGGATCGGCCGGAGTACATGTTTAGGAAATGTATAGTTCAGATAATGTCTCTGTTATTATATATCAGTTACAGTGTTTTACAAATGGTACTATCCTGCTTTGTAGTTCTTTCTACATGTTTAACCAAGGTATTGTTAAGATAATGTCTCTGTTAAAATGAATCAGTCGCATTGTTTTCGGAATGATACTTTTCTGCTTTGTCGTTCTTTATACATGTTGAGACAAGGCATTGTTAAGATAATGTCTTAGTTAATATGAATGAATCACACTGAATGAGAATTGCTACTCTCCTGCTTTGTTTCCCATTAAGATAAGGTATATCAGTAGATGTTTTTCTTCTGGGAGTACAAGTCATCAACCGTTATTTCTCAGTAATTGTTTCCCTTATACCATTTGTTGCTTACAGGGATATCAAAATTAAAGCTCGGTTTTATTCCGACTTTGATTTTAGTTGAACTGCATAAAAGGAGCCAATGTGTCTAAGGCAAACTGCTGCACTAGTGGGTCCATTTGGTCTTACCACTTTGCAGAAAGAAGCAGTCACTGTTTGCGCTACATTACACAAGGAATGATCGAGAAGCTTTACAGAGTATTAGTAGACGCTGGTGACATGACTAGTCTGCAGAGAGCATAGGAAACTCTACAACACGTGGAGTCCACTGGGCAAAAAGTGCCCAAACAACTACAAGAAGCTAGGACAGGACTCCAAATCTGTCAATGTCATTCTAAGCAACAATGATGGGGCATCTGGGTATGGTAATCTGTTTACCGTACTTTCAGTTTGTTAGCCCACCGATTGGTGGGTTGACACTGGGGCCAATATTCATGTGTGTGCTGCTGTGTCTTTGTTTTCTTGCAGCATATAAATACGATATCCACAGGGATGCTCAGCTTGATTTTAGTGGAACTGCACAAAATGTCCAGATGGTTTGCGTCCTCCATAATACTTCATCATGCACAATACATCGAATGGTTCTCTAATCATTAGTCGTCACCTTGAGCCACCGGACTATCAGATGACAAACTGATGACAAACCCTGCCCGTTCCACAATCATAGGCATTACATATTTTGAATGGGAAAAGCTTGTCAAAGTTGACATTAGTTTAATATATTGGAATTGGAAAACCTTGTAAATTTTTGCTCATTGATGTTAGCCAGAAGACATGCATTTGATATTTTTGAGTGGGACGCAATTTGCTGTGAGCAACGTCCATCATTTTTTCCTATTCCTGTCTTCAGTTCAGAAGTAAATATTTACTCTGCTGAGATGCATAGTCACATGAATGTTGACTTATGTAAGATATTTTAAGCTGTTCTGAATATTGTCTATGTAATGCCAGTCCTTGTGTATGATTGCAAATTTGATCTTGGAATGTTGTCGCATGCGGCATCACAAGCTGTTCACCATGCCTCCTGAGAATAATCCTTCGTATTGTTTTGCATGTCGATCTAATGCCAGTGATTTGCTTGTTAGGAAGATCATCCTCTTCTGTTGTTTCCGTGCTTAAGAAGTTCATCGTCTTATGTTTCATTCATAGCCTATACGACAAGTCGGGTAGGTTAGACGTGAAACCATATGATCTTCCGACCAACTCATCATCTTAGGCCGTGATTGGATCGTCGTTTTCCAACCAAAACCGCTTGTAAAACTGACGCTTGTAAATAAAAGCAGATGGGCTCAGGCGAAGCGCTTGGTTGGTCGATTTCGACTATTAAAATATACACCGGTCTCTCAAATTACACGCGTAACCCGCCGGTTTTACTTACAGACCTCGGGCCCTCGGTTTCATTACGCCTGTATTTTACGTGTTGTTTCCAATGACGAGTAAATTACACTTGTATCTTAATACAGGTGTGAAATAAACCAGAGCTCCCAAGCGCGGCCTTACCGTTTCATGCCGTCTCAGTCTCTCGAAGGTGCTCATAGGTGTCCGATGATCCTGGCTTCCTGAATGAGCAGCAGGCACTGTATCAGACCATCCGTAGGGCCCGCGAGGCCCTCTCCATCGTCCTTTGAGTTGTTGCGCTCGCCGTGGCGCCGAGCATTGTTAACATGGTCAATGAACATGAGGATTCAGGAGATGACTTTATTTTGACTGGATGACAGTAGGGACCCACTAGGGCCATAGCCGTACGTACGCAAGTGCCTCCTTATTATGTACAACTATATTTTTTTGCTTCCTCCTGGTTTCCTGACATCACGGTCCCACACTATTGTCAACCTATGTAGTCAATATAAATGAGAGAATTGCACAAGGTGCGGCCGACAGCTGGGACCAAGCAGCTCGAGTAGTATTTGTGTTTTTGAGGCGTGAGCACTACAGAGTTTTTATTGGCGATGTTTTCGTTGTTGTTCAGAGGAGAGCAGGGTATTAACTTGGCGGGCTGTGGCCCGCCTAGACCAGGACAGATATCCAGCCTAGATATTAATTTTTTTCAAGATGAAAATCGCTAGCCCAGCTATACGTTTTTTGAGGAATACCCAGGCAAGGTCAACTTGTTATTCTCCACCCCGCTGGGCTGCAAATCTTTCCTAGGAGGGATGCATTAGGCTTAACAGGAAAATGGGTTTAAAAAAATAATAAATGGGATGCAATTATAAAAACTGGGCAGTAACTATAAAAAAAATGCACCAAGCACGAAATTAGTTTATAAAATATTATTTATGGATTTTGAAAATCTTAATTTTTAATTGTTGCAGGCGCAATGTTTTGTTAGATTTTTATGTAATACAAATTTATATTTAATCTGACTAGAAATTTCGGGATAAAAATATTTCGGATCCCATCAAAATGTGGGAAATTTTATTGAATTCTGTCTTGAACGGTTGGTTGAAATTATTAATCGTTGTCCTAGCTAGAAAATGGGTTGTACTTTTAACAAACTGTAAATGCGCTGTAGTAAATTCCATTACAATTCAAAAATGGCCTGTACATTCTTACAAATCGCAAATGGGCTATAAGTTCTCTGCCACACACTTGTGGGCCTACTAAGTTGACGTGTCCCCTAAAAAAAGAAGTTGACGCGTATGCAAGGCTTTGTCAACTTATTATAATCAACACACGGTTCTAGCAGCAGTGGTCGTTGGATGTCCATCCAACGGATGCCGTGCTTTTTCTTCAATCTCGGATATTCTAGCTTCACCCGCCCAAAAAATGATTCCTCCCCCTGACATCTGGGGCGCACCATTTCGGAAGCTGACCTGTGGGCCTACTAAGTTGACGCGTACCAAGGGCTTTGTCAACTTAGTCAATATGAACGATTCTAGCTACAGTGACCGTAAGATGTGCATCCAACGGCCGTAGTGCTTGTTCAACCTCTGGTCTTCTTGCTCCAACCGCCCAAAGCAGCGCTGGTCATGCCGCCTGCTCCTGCCTCCCGTGGCCGGCTGTGCTGCCGCGGAGGCCTCACTGCCCGCTACTACCCCCACCGTTGGCCAGGCCATCCCTCCACTCACCCACACCCCCTGTTATTCTGCGGCGACGGCAGCCTCACACCGCAGCCAAACCAGTGAACCTTCGTACTCCGCTCCGCATGGGCTTCCACTGCCGTATCTTCCCCGGCTCCGCGTCGTCCCCTTCCTAGGCCTCGCCGCTCGCTGTCATCCACCGCCCTGGTGCTCTCGGCGCGGCGTGGTCAACGTGGTCAAGGAACGACTTCCATCGAAAGAGTACTGTACGTGGAGAGGCTGACAGCTGGGTCCACGGCAACCGCAAGGAAGTGCCTCCTTATTACACGGAAAATAATTATTCCTCCACCTGACAGCAGGGACCCATCGGACGGGCCACCGTATTTGGCAAAAAAAACGTTTCCCCCCTGACTGCTGGGACCCATCGGACGGGCCACCGTATTTCGCAAAAAAAAAACGTTCCCCCTAGTGTCAGCTCAAACCCACCGGAAGTGCCTCCTTATTACGCACAAAAAAAATGAATACTCCCCCTGCTAGTTGGGACCCACCTTGGTGGGAGGCTGACTTGTGGGCCTACTAAGTTGACGGGGATGGAGTGCTTTGTCAACTTATTCAATATGAATGATTCTAGCTCCAGTGACTGTACGATGTCCATCCAACGGCCATAGTGCTTCTTCAACCTCTGGTCTTCTTGCTCCAGCCGCCCAAAGCAGCACCGGTCACGCCGCATGCTCCTACCTCCCGTGGCCGGCTGTGCTACCGCGGAGGCCTCACCGCCCCTACTATTTCCACCGTTGGCCAGGCCCTGCGGCGACGGCAGCCTCACACCGCAGCTGAACTAGTGAACCCTCGTACTCCTCTCCGCGCGGACTTCCACTGCCGTGTCTTCCCCGGCTCCGCGTCCTCCCCTTCCTAGGCCTCGCCGTCGTCCACCGCCCTGGTGCTCTCGGCGCGGCGTGGTCAACGTGGTAAAGGAATGACTTCCATCGGAAGAGTACTGTACGTGGAGTGGCTGACAGCTGGGTCCACGGCGGCCGCAAGGAAGTGCCTCCTTATTACATGCAAAATAATTATTCTCCACCTGACAGCGGGGACCCACCGGATGGGCCAATGTATTTCATGAAAAAATGTTTCCCCTTGACTGCTGGGACCCACCAGCTACATCTTCGCATGCAAGGAAGTTCGTCCGGGCACAAAAAAAACGATTCACCCCCTGACTGCTGGGACCCACCAGCTACATCTTCGCAGGCAAGGAAGTGGCTGACAGTCGGGACCCACCTGGTCGAAGCGTACGTAGCGTTGTCATTCTGGTCGCGAACGTGTACGTACATACTGGTCGATGTAGAGGCGCGCACGTGGCGTAGTAGAGGCGCGCACGTAGCATGTACACGTACGTACAGCGGCGAGGGTGCAAGAAAGTAAATACGGCCACGTACGTACATACGGGCGGGGTCTCGAACGCCTACTCGTGCGTACGTACGGCCAGGGCTCGTGTACATGGCTGGGTGGGAACAGAGAAACTGCGTCGTTGTCGTGTTCATGGGGAGGCAACGGAATGCGTCGTGTTAATCGGGAGGCAACAGAACGCGTGGGAGCCAACCGGCTTGGACGGAACAGCCGATGGAAACGAGGCCTGGCGTACCATAGAACAGAGGAAACGGCCTTGTGTTCGACCGGCCACGGTCGAACAGGATCCTTTTCATCGGGAGGGGTCTGGTGTACCGCAAAATGGAGGAAACGGACCTCCTACGGTCAAAACGGGGTCCTGTTGATCGGGAGGGGTGTGGCATACCGCAAAACAGAGGAAACAGGCTTTTGTTGGAGTGCTACGGTCGAAACGGGGGTCCTGTTCATCGGGAGGGGTGTGGCGTACCGCCAAACGGGACTCCACGGGATACTGTTCATCTCCACCGTTGACCCCCTCCAGCCTCCACGGGCTACTGTTCATCCACCGTCGACCTCCTCCAGCCTCCACCTGCGACTGTTCATCCACGGGCTCCTGTTCATCCAGCCTCCACCGCGCGCTACTCCATCGGCTACTATTCAACCAGCCCTCTCCACGGGCTCCTGTTCAACCACCCCTCCACGGGCTACTGTTCATCCAGCCCTCCAACGTCTATGGTTCATCCAACCCTCCACGGGGTGGTCCTGTTCATCCAGCCCTCCACAGGGTCCTGTTCATCCAGCCCCAACCAGCTCGATCGATCGGGGTCCTGTTCATCTAGAGGCAACACCACGGGGTCCTGTTCATCCACCTCCACCAGGAACTGTTCATCAAAACCCCCCCAGCAACGCTCACTGTTCATCCAGAGGCAGCATTGATCGGCTTTAGTTAGCAGTAGTAGCGAAGGAATCGCTCGATCGGGTTCAGTTAACAGCCATCGATCGATCGGTCGGGTTCAGTAACGCGTAGCCTGCAGTGCAACCGCTCGGGTTCAGTTAGAGCCCAACGCCTCGCTCGGGTTCAGTTAGAGCCCAAGGCCTCGCACCCATGTGCGTGCGTGTACGAGAGAAACGCGCATCGCTCGGCCCCGACCACCCACCGTAACCGGGAACACCCCAATATTTTCCTCGCCCTCACTTCTACCACGGTTTTTTCCGTCATGGACGGCCCAACGAATGTCATGCAGCTGCGTCTCCGGCCAGCCCAGGACGAAAAGCCCATTTTCTATCATGATTTTTTGTCATAGAAGTAGGACCCCACCACATCTATGATGATACCGTGTTCGTCACAATTATTGTCATAGAAGTGTCATAAGTATGACAGAAAAAAATTTCATTCGGCCCAAAATGTCACAAATGTGTCTTTTTTTGTAGTATTGAGTGCCTGCCGCCAGTAATGGTCGTCAGCTTCCTCGGCAACGTCGGGCGAAGAGACCCCTATACACCTCTTTTGGGCCATTCACTCCTCGAGCTCCACGGGAAGTGTTGAGGATATAGACCTTGGAGTCACCCGCCAGGAGGGCCGGGTTATTCTAAGGGTCATTGCCAGAAGCCCAGAGCTAAGTGTCAAGATAATGGGCCAGAGATGGGCTGAGACCCGGATATGGTTTAAAGCCTGTAGTTACAATCATTTTTATAGTAGACTTGTAGTGTAAGGCAGGTATTGTTTAGAGTCCGAGCCGGACGCTCTTATGAGCCGGCCGGGACTCTAAGGGCTGCTGGGTGTCAGCCTCCCTATATAAAGGGAGGACCCGGCAGCGGTTTAAGGGCGACAACAATCTGATCGAGAGTCGGGCATAGCTGTTTAGCTCCCTGGCGATCGTAACCCTAATCAAGAGCACCTCAAACTGGACGTAGGCTTTTACCTTCACCGCAAGGGGCCGAACCAGTATAAATCCTCGTATTCCTTGTCCCACATAACCCCTTCAAGCTTCCTAGTTGCGATGGCTCCACGACTAAGTCCTAACTCGAGGACATCTGCCGTGATAATTCCACGACAGTTGGCGCCCACCGTGGGGCCCGCGCACGGTGGATTTGAGTTCTTGAAGGGCAGCTTCGAAGGGCTCAAGGGATATGCTGTGGGCCGGATGACCAAGAGTCGTCGCGGCAAGCTCTACATCGACAATGCGGACTGGGGCCCCGACGCCGACTCAATTGAGTACGGGTACCGGGTCCCCTTCGGCGGAATTCATGTCTTCATCGGCAAGATTGGTGAGCCGGGCCCCGAGCCGGGTCTCCGCGCCGATCTCATTGAAACGGCTCAGCGTGCACAACCCGCCCGGGCCCGGCCTGCCTTAAGGCGTGCCTTTGTGGGATGCATCCATGGAGGGCCCTCTGATCCATCCGGGTCCGGTGATGAGGCGGCCGCCGGCTCTGACGGCGAGTCGGCCACTGATGAGTCAAACTCATTGTACCGACTTCAAGATGGCAGGCTCATAGGTTGTTCCGACGGTGACAGTATTCCGGACCTTTTCGAGCCGCCAAGTCAGGTTGGAGTTTTTATGGCTGGTGCGCAGCCTGTTCAGAACCCTGCTGCTGGAGCAGGAAACCCGGTGCCTTCTCCGGCTCAGGTGCTGATGGATCTCACGGACATGATGACGTCCCTGTTAACCGCCACGGTTGACCCGGCGGATCAAGCCCAGCATGATGCGGAGGTGGCACAGTTGAAATTGGATCTGATAAAGGCTAAAGAGGATCTTGCAGCGGAAGGGATCAGGCTGGCTGCGGAGCGGGCGGCTCTCGACGCCCGGACTCAGTTGATTCAGGCGCAGTCCTTACAACTCACGATGGATCAGAACGCGGCCAACGAGGTCATGAGAAGGAGGCATCAGAAGGCCCAGTCTCGACTCCCACCGGTTTACGATCCACGCAATCTCTTCAACACGCCGGGTGCAGGATCCAGTAACCCGCCAGGGGTCATAGCACCCGGGTCTGGACCCCTTATTCAGCCACGAGTGATGGGGCCTCCCCAGGTGCCCCCCTGCCCCGCCTCAGTATGTGCCAATACCCCCGGGTCATTATAATAACCCGCTGGAGAACATGGTCGCTGCGGCAGCACGGCTGGCGGCTCTCCCAGTTGACGGTGACTCTCCGACGGCTATTGAAACCCGCCGGGTCAGGGAACTGCTTCAGACAGCACTGGCGCAACAAGAGGCATACTCCTACAGCCGGGACAGGATCCACTCAACCCCTCGACCAGGCCAGAACCCGAGTTACAGCCGGCACATGGTCTCAGCGACCGGCTCAAGTAACGTCCGACGCCATGACCCGCCCCCTGGTCATGGCCCGGCTCATAATGGAGCCTTCTACGCAACAGACCAAGCGCGGCGAGAGGCGGAGCAGGCGCCTCAATTGACGTCTTACCAGACCCCCCCGGCGTATCCAACGACGTCCGTTGATGTGGGAATTTCTACTAGGACCGGGGGTGTCCCTTGTTTGGTACCAGCCATCCGTAATGAACGTCTGCCTAAGGACTTCAAGGGCCCTAGGAAGGTGCCTAACTATACAGCGGACTTACAGCCGGCAGCCTGGATTGAGAGTTATGAGATGGCCATGGAATTGCTGGAGGTCAGTGAGGCGGCCATGGCCAAATATTTTACCATGATGTTAGATGGAACTGCCCGCACGTGGTTGAAAGGGTTACCACCGAACTCCATTGGGTCTTGGGCTGAGCTGAAAGCCCGGTTCATTCAAAACTTCAAAGATACCTGCAGGCAGTCTATGTCAATTGTGGATTTGACTAACTGTAAGTAGCAGGAGGGTGAGTCCACGACCCATTGGGTTCGCCGGGT
Organism: Triticum aestivum; assembly: GCF_018294505.1. Taxonomy (NCBI): domain Eukaryota; kingdom Viridiplantae; phylum Streptophyta; class Magnoliopsida; order Poales; family Poaceae; genus Triticum; species Triticum aestivum. The sequence goes on from NC_057808.1 coordinate 81,988,632, forward strand.
CAAGGAGATCATACATTCATCAGATAAGATGGATGCCAGCTCTGCAGTCTTAATGTTGGAACAGAACTGTCGCTTTGTGCCCCTTAAGATTAAGCTTGGGCGGCTCAAGCGCGACTGCATCGATATGGGTACCCTAATGGCGGCTCTTGTCAAGTACGCCGATTCCGATGGTACCAAGGATCCCCCTTCAGATGATGAAAGGGCAGGGAAGGGAAAGAAGAATGGCAACGGCAAGGGTCCTTAGTTTAACCCGGGGAACCAAGGAGGAGGCAAGCGTAAGGCCGATGGCAGCCTAGAGTTTGTAGCCAACACCAACTCTCAAGGTAATAACCAGCAACGCAAGGGGAGGCCCCCTCCCCGAGGCGGCGGGTCAGGACCTTCTCTGGAGCAGCTGTTGAACGAACCTTGTCCGAGACACGGCTCTAGAGAGAAGCCAGCGACTCATCTGTGGAAGGATTGTGCTATCATGAAGGCCTTTAAAAACTACAATGGTCCGGGTGGTGGCTCAGGCGCCGGCGGCTTTCATGGCCCGGGCGGCGGTTCAAATTCCGGTCCTCAGAACGGTCAAGGGGGCTTTAATCAACAGTCCGGTCAGGGTCATCAACAGCAGCAGGGGGGTTATCAGACCAACCCGAAGCAGCTTAGCGGTGGACAGTATCACGTGTTCGCCACTAGTTTGTGCAAACGAGACGAGAAGCTTCACAAGAGGGCTGTTAATGCTGTTGAGCCGGCGGTTCCACGCTACTTACGGTGGTCTGAGCAGCCCATAGTGTGGAGTAGGGAGGATCACCCCCCCGGGTGGATAACCCGGGCCACCTGGCCTTAGTGGTGGCTCCTCAGGTGGGAGGCTATAAGTTCACAAAGGTACTCATGGATGAAGGCAGCAGCATCAACATCCTCTATTATGAGACTTTCCGTCGTATGGGGCTAGTCGATAAGAACCTCAGCCAGTCAAATACTATCTTCCATGGTGTGGTACCCGGTAAGTCGGCTTATCCAGTCGGCAAAATCGAACTGGAAGTGGCTTTTGGTGATGAGAACAACTACAGGGTGGAGAAGTTGACCTTTGAGGTGGTCAAGATAAGAAGTCCATACCACGCTATATTTGGACGGCCGGCTTACGCTAAGTTCATGGCACGGCCGTGTTATGTGTACTTACAGCTCAAGATGCCGGGTCACAATGGGACCATTACGGTTCACGGCAGCCGGAAAGTGGCTCTGGAGTGTGAGGAAGGTGACGCAGCTTATGCAGAGTCTGTTTGCGCCACAGAAGAGTTGAAATTTTATAAAGACAATGTTGACCCAACAGATATGACCTCTCTGAAAAAGCCAACCACAGAGAATGAACCAGCAATGAAATTTAAATCAGCTGATGAGACTAAACTTGTTGATTTTGTTCCAGGTGACTCGTCTCAGCAGTTTAGCATCAGTGCAAATCTGGACCCGAAATAGGAAAGCGCGCTCATCGAGTTCATCCGTGAGAATAGGGACATCTTCGCGTGGAAGCCTTCTGACATGCCAGGTGTACCTAGAGAACTCGCTGAGCACACTCTCAATATTGATCCAAAATTTAAGCCGGTCAGACAGTTCCTTCGACGGTTTAACGAAGAGAGGCGGAAAGCTATTGGTGAAGAAGTGGCCCGGCTCTTGGCAGCCGGGTTCATTGTTGAGGTTTTTCACCCGGAGTGGTTGGCTAACCCGGTGCTCGTACTCAAGAAGAACGGCACCTGGCGGATGTGTGTGGACTACACGGACTTGAACAAGGCGTGTCCGGCTGATCCTTTTGCTCTCCCCCGTATTGATCAAATCATTGATGCTACGGCAGGTTGTGCACGCTTAAGTTTCTTGGATGCCTATTCCGGGTATCATCAGATTAAGATGGCAGTTAAGGACCAGGAAAAGACGGCGTTCATCACTCCCTTTGGAGCCTTCTGCTATGTGTCTATGCCTTTTGGACTCAAGTGTGCACAGGCGACTTACCAGCGTTGTGTACAGAATTGTCTTCATAAACAGATCGGGCGCAATGTTCACGCTTACGTGGATGATATTGTGGTTAAATCCATCAAGGAGGAAACCCTGATAGATGACTTAAGGGAAACCTTCGATAATCTCCGGGTCTACAAGATGATGCTTAACCCGGCCAAGTGTGTTTTTGGTGTTCCTGCAGGCAAACTATTGGCCTTCTTGGTTTCTGACAGAGGCATTGAGGCTAACCCGGAGAAGATCAAGGCTATCACCTCCCTAGCTAAGCCGGCATGTATAAATGACGTTCAGCGTTTGGCGGGTCGCATCGCTGCTTTAAGCCGGTTTATAAGCCGTTTGGGTGAGAAGGCTATGCCTCTATATCAGTTGATGAAGAAGACTGATAATTTTATCTGGAATGATGCAGCTAATACCGCTTTTGAGGATTTGAAAAAGCAACTGGCAGAGCCCCCCGTCCTTGCTGCTCCGATTGATAAGGAGCCCTTGCTACTATATGTAGCGGCAAATGCACGAGCTGTCAGCGTGGCTATTGTTGTGGAGCGCAAGGAGGCGGGTAAGGAGCATCCGGTTCAGCGGCCGGTTTATTATGTCAGCGAGGTGCTCATTGAGTCCAAGCAGCGGTACCCGCATTGGCAGAAGCTCGTATACGGTGTGTTCATGGCGAGCCGGAAACTCAAACATTATTTTCAGGGTCATCCCATCACTGTGGTCAGTTCTGCCCCCTTGGTGATATTATCCAGAACAGAGAGGCTAGAGGGAGAATTGCTAAGTGGGCTATAGAACTTGGACCTCATGGCCTCAAATATGTGCCACGCACTGCTGTTAAATCTCAGGCTTTGGTGGATTTCATCAATGATTGGACGGAGTCTCAAGTGCCTGAGCAAAAGCCGGATAACACTTATTGGACTATCCACTTCGACGGGTCCAGACAGTTGGAGGGCTCGGGGGCTGGTGTTGTATTGGCTTCCCCAAAAGGTGACAAGTTCCATTATGTGCTGCGGTTGATGTTTCCTTGCACTAACAATGCGGCTGAATATGAGGCTTTGCTCCACGGTCTTCGGGTGGCTAAGGAGATGAGCTTAAGCCGGGTAAGGTGCTTTGGGGACTCAGATTTGGTGGCTCAACAAGTATCAGGCACCTGGGATTCTAAGGATCCTCTCATGGCGGCTTACCGCCGTGAGGTTGATGCCATTGCTGGGCACTTTCAGGGATACCAAGTGGAGCACATTGATCGCAGGAAGAACGAGGCGGCTGATGCTTTAAGCCAGCTAGGCTCTCAGCGTAAGCCGGTGCCGCCTAACACCTTCCTGGATGTCTTGTATAACCCCTCGGTTAAGTTGCCTACAGAAGAGGACTTGGCTCTCCCTGACCCGGAGGCACGACTGGTGGCGGCTCTTCATGTCATACCAGACTGGACAATGCCATATCTGGCTTATATAACCCGGGGAGAGTTGCCTGAGGATGAAACTCTGGCCAGGCAAGTAACCCGGCGGGCTAAGTCAATGGTTGTCATTGATGGCGAGTTACATCATCGCAGTGTTTCAGGGGCGTTTCAGCGTTGTATCTCCCCTGAGGAAGGTCAAGAGATCCTGCGTGAGATCCATGAAGGGGATTGTGGCCATCATGCCGGTTCAAAATCTCGTGTGGCCAAGGCTTTCCGTCATGGTTTTTATTAGCTGACGGCTCACGCTGATGCAGAGGACTTGGTCAGTAAATGTGATGGTTGCCAAAGGTTCTCACGACGGGCTCATGTGCCAGCTCAGGAGTTGAGGATGATCCCAATCACTTGGCCCTTTGCGGTCTGGGGGCTTGATATGGTTGGGCCTTTTAAACGGTCCAAGGATAAGAAGACCCACCTCTTGGTAGCCGTTGACAAATTCACGAAGTGGGTGGAGGCTGAGCCAGTTAGCAAGTGCGATGCAGCCACGGCGGTTCAATTTATGAAAAAGGTGATTTTCCGCTTCGGCTTTCCGCACAGCATCATAACTGACAATGGCACCAATTTATCCAAGGGCGCTATGGAAGACTTTTGTCAACGGGAGCATATCCGACTTGATGTCTCCTCAGTGGCTCATCCCCAATCCAATGGTCAAGCTGAGAGAGCTAACCAGGAGATTCTGAAGGGCATCAAACCCCGGCTTTTGGTCCCTTTGCAACGGACGCCGGGTTGTTGGGTGGAGGAGCTGCCCTCCGTCTTATGGAGCATCAACACTACTCCTAACAGGTGTACTGGCTTCACGCCTTTCTTCATGGTTTATGGAGCAGAAGCAGTCCTCCCCAGCGACATCCGTCACGATTCGCCTCGTGTGGTGACTTATCTTGAGACGGATAATGAACAGGCGCGCCAAGATGCTCTGGACTTGTTGGACGAACAACGTGATGTGGCGGCAGCCCGTTCAGCGATTTACCAACAAGACCTGCACCGTTATCATAGCCGCCGGGTCAAATCCCGAGTCTTCCAGGAAGGCGACCTTGTGCTCCGGCTCATCCAGGATCAAACTGATGCACACAAGTTATCCCCACCTTGGGAAGGGCCCTTTGTGGTCAGTAAGAACTTGCACAACGGGTCATATTATCTCATTGATATTCGGGAACATAAGGATTCGCGTAAATCTGAGGAGGAGACCCGTCGGCCATGGAATATAGCTCAGCTTCGGCCTTACTACACTTGAGCTGCCGGCTCTCGTGGTGTACATATTTATCTCAGACATGTATATATTATGATAAGCAATAAAACAGGACCTCTGTCCTTTTTTCTCCTCCAATTATGTGTGTGTCATTTGTTACATGCTAATTTGAAAGGAGGATCCGGCTTATGATCGTATTCGAGTTTAGCCGTACGCAGTAAGGTCACTTGGGGGCTTCCTGTTCAAACATGGGTCGTATTCGAACCAAAGAGAACATAGCTGTCGGTACCCATTTGATTGGCAAAGTGCCGAGCTCATTGGGAGGTTGCCTTTGGTCATATTTGAATCATAGTGTAACCCCTCTAAGAACCGACGCGGATCGTATTCGAATCAGCGTCGTTAAACAATTTTCAAAGTCACTTGGGGGCTTCCTGTTCAAACATGGGTCGTATTCGAACCAAAGAGAACATAGATGTCGATACCCTTTTGATTGGCATCGCCGCACCCACTGGGAGCTATATGATCGCATCCGAATCTTAGCTTAACCCCTTTGGACCGGGTTTCTGGTCGTATTCGAACCAGAAGCCCCAAGTTTTTATATTTTATCACAAGTCTACTCTGATCATGTCAAAGTATGTACTGCCGGGTCTCACTTGCCGGCTTAATTTTGGTTTATCTTGTTAGTTGAACATCATGGATGTCATCAAGACAGGTAAATTCGAGTTCAGGTACCAACCAAGCTACCCAGGTTATTTAAACCGGAAGTATGCTTACAGGCCGTTAAGTGTGTTATCACGGCTATGTTCAGAGTATAGTTAACGACCAGTCTTTTTTGGTTCGTATTCCGGGTTATCCATTTCAAACACCTGATTCTCAGGGCGGTAAGCCGCCTTGAGACTTGTGATTTGCCTTTCTATGCAGACACTTGAAGGTACTTTTTAAGGTTGAGACGGACAAAGGCGTAATTATGACCCGGAGGAGCACCAAAAGAATAACTTCAAGGGGTTTCAGCATTCATTACATGCACGATGGCACGGCAGAGATAAATTGTTGCACTTATTCTATTACAAAAATCCTTCAAAGACTCAAGGGTGGAGCGTTGTTCGGTGAACCGCCAGCCGCTTTATGATGCCTGCTGAGTTGAAGTCCCCGGCTCGTCTTCTGCTCTGGCTGATCCCAAGACCTCGAAGGTTGACGACTTCCAGTCGATGCCGCTGAGAGCTTCGAACTGGGCCTCTTCGTCAATTAACCCAGCCGGGTCAATCTCGGGAGCGAAGGTGTGCTGGCGAGCCGGAGGAATCAGACTGAGAGCTTCATAGCAAGGGGTTGGAATCCTCTGATTCTCCGTGTTGTACCCCGGCTGGTACTTGGATAAGTCGGTGTCGTTGCCAATGATGGTGGCCACCGGGCGTACAGCCTTCACACATGCCGCGAAGTCCTTCTGGTCGAAGGCGGAGCCATCTTCCTTCAGGCTTGGGTAACCCAGGGCGATGTCTGCCGGGTCTAGCTCCGGCAGGAATGCTTTGGCCCGGCTCAGCGCGGCAATTGCTCCGGATCTTGCGGAGGCTCGGCGTAGCTCCTGGATCCGCGGTGGCAGAACAGCGAGCCGGCGCAGGACTTCGGCTAGATGGGTTGGCACCTCGTTGGATAGGGCCACCACAGCTAAGGCGCGCTGTGACCCGGTGTAGAGTTGTTCCACCAGGGTGTACACGGCCTTTAACTTGGTGACCACGCTCTGGTTGAGGTTGGCACTCCTGGGACCTGTTTAAATAAAGATCAGGTAAGCCGGTGACAAGGATGAATCATAACATATACAGACTTGATGAAAGCCGGCGAGGCGACTTACCGAAGATAGCAGCCACCATTTGGGAAACCTGGCGCTTTAGGCCGGAGAGCTCAGCGGTCTTCTCTGTGAGGGCCTTCTCCGCCTGTTCGGCCCGGGTCACCAGTGCGGCTTTCTCCTCCGCCCAGGCCTTCCGCTCAGCATCGAATTCGGTCTTCAGCTTCTCTTGAGCGGCGATGCTGGAGACAAACTTGGCGTTTGCCTTCCGGGTCTCCATTTCTTGTGTCTTTAGCCGGCTCTTGAGATCCGCAAGGTCCGACTCAAATTTCTTGCCAACAGCCTGCATATATTTCCGGGTTAATTAACAGTCATTCTATAAGTCCCAAGCGCTTTCCAAGCAAAGACACTTGGCACTTGGGGGCTAATGCATATTGAATGTATCTATCTATGTATTGCCGGCTTAGTTTAATAAATCGGACCTAAGTCTACAACATATTCAAGTATAAGTTGTCGACTTGGGGGCTAGCATGACAAGGGTCACTATGCAGAAAGTAAGAAGACAGCAGAAGGATACCTCAGATTTTTGTTGGATCTGGTTGACCATGGCGATTTCGGCGTCCCGGCTCTTGTGAACTTGGCTGATGTAGCCTGAGACGAGCTCTCCAATGCTTAAGCCGGTGTAGCTGGAGAGATCCAGATTCACCCGGTGGGGTTGCAGCAATTCCCCCTTCGCGGAGCATTTGGCCAGCACGGTCGGCCTCCCCGGATCAACATACTCCGTCCGGGTAATTACCACGTCCGGGTCGCTAGCTGGTGGGGCTGAGCCGGAGGCCTCCGGGTTAACCGATGCTTCGGTCGTTGTCTTGGTGGTCGGGGCAGGGGCTTCAGGCGCCGTGTCCATGGGAATGGTGACTTCGGGGGTGGAGGCAGCTGGCGGCTCTTGAGCCGTCGCCTCCGGCTCAGGCAAGTCCGGCACTCCGGCTGACCTGGTCTTCTTTGCTCTTTTGGTGAGCTTTGCCTGGGCACTGAGAAGGCAGAAAGGTTAGGCATACAAAGAGTAAGTGCAGACAGATAATGTAAGGAGATTGTTGTTACCCGGGTGCAGTCTTGAAGGCCGGCAGACTTGACTGCATGGAGTCACCCGAAGAGGGGGAGGTCTCCTGATAATTGGAGTCAGAAGAGTTGAGTGGCTGACGGATGACACCCGCCAACGGATGAAAAGGGTACAGGTGAGAAAAAACCTCAGTACGACGCTTCCTTGTTGCGTCGGGTAACCCGGCAGAGAGGTCGGTGTCCTTGCGGGCCCGGGTGTGACGCCGGCTTTCGTGAACCTGCTGCTTCAAAAGAAATTGAGGGTCTTGATGAGCTAATGGATGAGAAAAGCTTACTTTCCGGGTTACTCTTCGGACTTTCAGCTGTGGCAAAGGCTCCGAGTCGGAGGAAAGTGATGTTACCTCTTCAACCACCGGGTTACTGGCGCCGGTGTCATCCTGTCAATAAGCAAAATGTTGATAAGGCGGACAGCAACAAACAACAAAAATGGCAAGAGTTTAAAGGTTTAAGGGTTACCTCTGACTCGGAGCTATCGCTTAATTGCAGTAGCTCCGAAGCAGTGGGTCTGCTTCCCTTTTTGCAAGGGGCGGCTTTCTTGGCGGCTTTCTTTGCCTTTCTGGCCTTCTTGGCCGCCTCATGGTCATACTTGACCCGCCAGAATTTATCATCAGCCTGAGAAATACAGTAATGAACTCTTAAAAAGGTTTAGAGCAAGGTGACATTTAAAAGAAGTGGAAAGGTTAAAGTCAGCGGCTTACCGCTGGGGCTGGATTGGTCTTGCAGAACGGGGCTAGCCCGGTTCTTCCACAGTCTGCCAGGCTCTCGTTTAACAGAGCCTTGGTTTCTTCTTCGGTAACGTCTTCTGGAAGATCATTGCGACTGTGCCTCTGCGGGTCATCCTTTCGCCCGGTGTACTCACACATTAAGCCGGGGCGACGGCTCAATGGGATCACCCGCCATGAGATCCAGAACCGGACCAGGTCTATTCCGTTCAGACCGTTGCCTAGCAGAGCTTTGATCTTGTTGATCGTTGGAAGCAGAGGCTGGCGTTCCGCGGCAGTCAGCTTGTCGGATAGCGGATGAGTCGGCTCTAGGCGGGTTGGGCGAAAGCCGGGCAGCGGGCTCTCGTCAGCCGGGGACGTGTCTTGGCAGTAGAACCAAGTCATATTCCAGTCCTTGGGGTGACTTGGCGGCTCTGCGTAAGGGAATAGATAGTCCCTGCGCCGTTGGATGGAGATGCCGCCTAATTCCAGGCGTGGCCCGTTCGCGCACTCGTTCTGGCGGTTTAGGTAGAACAGTTCTCTGAAAAGCAACAAACTGGGTTCCTCTCCAAGGTATACTTCACAAAAGACTTGGAAGTTGCAGATGTTGGATACAGAGTTGGGACCTATATCCTGAGGCCGAAGATCAAAAAAGTTGAGCACGTCCCGGAAGAATTTTGAGCCGGGCGGTGCGAAGCCCCGGCTCATGTGGTCCGCAAAGATCACTACCTCCCCGTCCCTCGGCTGTGGTCTTTCTTCTGATGGATCAGGGGCACGGTAGGACATCACTTCCTTTTTTGGCAGGTATCCGGACTTAAAAAAATTGGCCAGGGTCTCATCAGTGACGTTGGATCTCATCCAGTTGCAAGTGATGGGAGCCTTGGGAGGCATGGTGACGGTTGATGGTCTATGATAAAGGGAAAGGCATCCGGGTTAATTATAAGCCGGAGAGTTATCATCCAAGCTACAATGGCGGCTTATGAAGGGGACTAATGATATATATTCAGATACGGTGGGTTATCTAAGCCGTAGGGGCATTCAGGATAAGTTGGTCATCTATGGTTTATTGCAGTTAAGTCGGAGGATTCTACAGAGTATGGTTCTCCTTAAACCGGAAAGTTCTACGGCGCGTGTTTTTTTTAAGTCGGAAATATAAGCTGCCAAGATTCAAGGGCTGCAATTTTTACTAAGTATGGTAAAACAGATTCCACATATTGCAGTAACTTTTTCGGATCAAAATGATCGGGCGAAATGAAAATTTTCAAGACCTAAAAAACAGAGGCAGGAGAAGTTCTTAAGGTGGAACATGGTTCTTAAGCAGTAAAAAGAGGGTTTTTCGCAGGTGAAGTGGATCTCAAACATCTACCCCAGTGGTTTTACGAAGAGTTAAGATCAACGGGGGCAGTGACTACAGGAGCTACCGAAACTTGTGGCTATGGTGACGAACATGAAGAACACATACGAACTCTGCCACAGATCTGTTCTAGTAAGGCAGAGGGGACTCACCGGAGTTAGGGAAGAGCGGAAGTCGCCGCCATTATCTGGTCCGAGTCAGAGTGATGCAGCGGCCGGGTTGATGAAGGACGAGGGCGCGACGGCGGCGGCAGTGGCAGAGCTCGGGCAGAAGAGCGACGGCGTGAGGAGGAAGAAGGAGAGTGTGAGAGGAAAGCGTTGGGCCGGCCTATTTATAAGGCAGAGTCATAAGTGGGCGCGAGATTCAAGGAGGCCACGGCGTGGTTATCTTCCCCTCACGGCGCCTCGATTTTCGGAATGACAGTAAAGGCAAAGATCCATTGCGGATCTGGCGGAGTAAAAAGCGGACTTAATGGAGGATGACGTCACGGCGGATTACTCGGAGTCCAGAGGATGACATCACTCCGGGTTATGGCCTTCACATGAATGGTAAGCCGGAGATTTTTTCTGTCTGCAGAGTTGAAGATTGACACGAGCCGGCTCAAGTCAATCTAGGGCCTAATGTTGAGGATATAGACCTTGGAGTCACCCGCCAGGAGGGCCAGGTTATTCTAAGGGTCATTGCCAGAAGCCCAGAGCTAAGTGTCAAGATAATGGGCCAGAGATGGGCTGAGACCCGGATATGGTTTAAAGCCTGTAGTTACAATCATTGTTATAGTAGACTTGTAGTGTAAGGCAGGTATTGTTTAGAGTCCGAGCCGGACGCTCTTATGAGCCGGCCGGGACTCTAAGGGCTGCTGGGTGTCAGCCTCCCTATATAAAGGGAGGACCCGGCAGCGGTTTAAGGGCGACAACAATCTGATCGAGAGTCGGGCATAGCTGTTTAGCTCCCTGGCGATCGTAACCCTAATCAAGAGCACCTCAAACTGGACGTAGGCTTTTACCTTCACCGCAAGGGGCCGAACCAGTATAAATCCCCGTGTTCCTTGTCCCACATAACCCCTTCAAGCTTCCTAGTTGCGATGGCTCCACGACTAAGTCCTAACTCGAGGACATCTGCCGTGACAATTCCACGACAGGAAGCGTAGCCGGGCTTAGGCTGCGACGCTCTGGAGTGGGGGATGGGGATGGGGATCTATGGGAAAGGGGGCGTTTCGCAGGCGTCATCTAAGAAACTCAGGGCGGCCTGGGTATGGAGATCGGTGGGTAAGCTGCACGGGCAAACCGGCAGATGTTGACAATGGAAGCCTTGCGGCGGCGGTGGGAGCGGCGGCGGGGACTTTGCTAGGGTTTTGAGCGAAGGAGGGTGTGTGTGTGTGCGCACGCCCGAGGAAGTTTTGGTGTGTGTGTGTGAGTGTGTGTGTGTGGAGGGGGCGCGGGGTGTTTGAGGAAATGACGTGGGTACTGAAAATTTTACTACGCGGGAGTCAAACGCGGGAGTGAAATGCCGGACTATTGAAAATTTTGATGATAGTGCATCGCACACGGTCCGGAGATAACAACCGTGTGTTATGAAACAGAAAAACCCTCGAGGCGGGAAGATATTTTCGATTCAGGCGGGATTGGGAACAAGAAACATCGCACATGGTCCGGAGATAACAACCGTGTGTTATGAAACAGAAAAACCCTCGAGGCGGGCAGATATTTTTGAGAGGGGGAGCCTCCTGGAGCCCAATGTACTGTGCGGATGTGTGCGTGACAGGTGCACCAGCGTGGCAAACGGTTAGTTTGAGTGAACCGTGTCTGTTGCGTCATCCGACTTGTCTAATGTTCATAAATTTGGCAAAAATGACGCGGGAGAGAGTCAGAACACGAACACACTTGCATGTGGACCAAATTTATGTATCAAAAGGGTGGTTTGATTTTCAAATACCAAATGCAACTTCGATGTGGCACCTCCTCCCTCGTGTCGGCACGAAGGGAATCCTAAGCTATGAATGCATGCCCTCCCCCCCAACCGAGGTTCACCCTAGCAAAGTGCGAAGTAGCTAGCAGCCACCCCTTGTAACACCCCGCATGTAACTTGCCATATTTGTAACTTCGACTCTTGCCATTTTCGGCTATGTGCTATGATATTCCCTCTGTTGTCGGGTTTTGTCTTTCGTTTTGTATTTTGTCATGTCATGCATTTTCATATCATGTCATCATGTGCATTGCATTCGCATACGTGTTCGTCTCATGCATCCGAGCATTTTCCCCATTGTCCGTTTTCCAATCCGGCGCTCCTATCAACTTGAGCTTCCTTCCAACTTCGCGAACGTGCATGATGTGTTCCACGTGTCACAGCTTCGCAAGTGCTTCAAGACGCCTGAGCGCACTATCAACTTCGAAGAGATTGACCTCCAAGAAGATTTGTCTTATCATGAGCACCCCGTTGCTATTCTGGAAGAAACTGAGCGCAAGACTCGCAACAAGTCAATCAAATTCCTGAAAGTGAAGTGGTCGCACCATTCCGACCAGGAAGCCACCTGGGAACGCGAGGACCATCTCCGTTCCGAATATCCGAAGTTCTTTCAGTCCTAGATCTCGGGACGAGATCCTCTCGTAGTGGTGGAGTGTTGTAACACCCCGCATGTAACTTGCCATATTTGTAACTTCGACTCTTGCCATTTTTGGCTATGTGCTATGATATTCCCTCCGTTGTCGGGTTTTGTCTTTCGTTTTGTATTTTGTCATGTCATTCATTTTCATATCATGTCATCATGTGCATTGCATTCGCATACGTGTTCGTCTCATGCATCCGAGCATTTTCCCCGTTGTCCGTTTTCCAATCCGGCGCTCCTATCTCCTCCGGTGCACCCCTCTTGTTTTATTTCATTTGCGGGTGTCAAACTTTCTCGTAATGGACCGAGGCTTGTCAAGTGGCCTTAATATACCTCCCGGAGACTACCGGTCAATTTCGTTCCATTTGAAGGTCGTTTGGTACTCCAACGGTTAACCGGGCATCCGCAAAGTCCATTTAAGTGTCCAGCAAAAACCCCCTCTAGAACCAGCCCAAAACCCACCAAACTCTCTTCCATGCTCTAGGTCGTTCGATCACGATCGTGTGGGCGAAAACCGCACCTCATTTGGAGCTTCCTAGCTCCCTCTACCTATAAATATGTGGGCATCCCGAAAAACGAAATCGCAGTCTAAACCCTAGCGTCTTCCACCTCGCGCCGCCGGACAAAGTCCACCCGCGCCGGACACTTCCGCCCGCGCCGGCGGACGAATCGCGCGCCGCCACCTGTCGCCGCCGGATCTCCACCGCACCGGCCCGCCCGGCCCGCCGCGGGCCCGCGGGCCCGAA
>NC_057808.1:82001901-82006654 GCF_018294505.1 Triticum aestivum
CGCCGTGCTCCACCGCCGCGCCCTCCGGCCTCCCCTCCTCCTTCGGCGTCGGTCGCCACCGCCGGCCACCTCTCCTCCTCCGGCCGTCGCCGGCGAGGCCGAGCACGAGCCACGGGCTTGATCCAGATCGGTAGCCCCCGTTGACTTTTCTCGCCCCCCTTTTTTCTCCAAGTCCTAAGACTTTCTCAGTATGTGCCTCTGTTCGTATTGCTATAACTCCATGCATGTAGCTCCGATTCGCGCGTGTAATATGTCAAATTGTTCGTCTCATGATGGTCTTCGTTTTTTTCAATTGCACCATGTTCATTAGAAGTCATCTTGATGCCCAAATCTCTGTTGGAAGAGGGCTAGTTGCTGCTATTCTCTGGTTCTTATCAGAACTTGGAGATTTGTCATTTTTGTATCATTTAATCAGTGCATCTTATGGGCATGAGCTCTATATGTGTTTTGAAGTATGCCATGCCATATTTCTATGGGTGTATGCCATGTATTTTTGTGATCTCTGTGGTGACTAGAACAAGCATGCAAAGTAGGCCCCATAATATTTCTGATATCAGGGACTTAGTGATTTCTCCAGTCCTTGTCTGCTGTAATTTTGTTGCCATGTAAACTTGATGCTACAGAGAGATCCATGCATATTTTGGAGATGTTCAGTAAGGATGTTTTGTAGCTATAGTTGTAATTGATCCATTACTACAATGATTTGCAATTATGGAGTGCCATAGCATGACTCAATCTTGCTCTACCTTTGCTATAAAATATTTCTGGAAGATTCTTAACATGATATGCAATTTTGCCAAGATTATTGTAGTTGATCCATACATGCTATGCTATTGTTCTTGCCATGGATAGCTTCATATACATTCCATCTTGCTGTAGGTGTGCTTGGTTTGTCATGCATTGCTCTGTAGTGAGTGCATCAAGCTCACAAAGAGGCCTACATATTATTATTTCTGCCATGCTCTGTTTTCTGCCAAGTCTGAAACCTGATAACGAAACTTGCTATGTTTACATGCTTGCCATCATATCTTCTGGTCCTTTTTGGCTTATGGTCAGTAAGGGACTTTTGTCATGTGCATTTAGTAGAACACTTTCATGCCTTGTTTTGCTATGTTAAGTTCCTGTCGCATGTTGATTTAGTGCTCTGAACATTGCTACCTGATGCTGTTTACTGCCATGTCCAGTTTTTCACTAAGTCTGCGAACCTGTAATCTTTTGCACTTTTGCCATGCTTCTTTGAGCTTGATATTTTGTGAACTAGCCGTATCTCAGTGTTTATCTTTTGTCAAGCATCTCCTGTAGTTTACTGTCATATGCTTTGTTGCCATGTTGGGGTGCTGTAGCATTGTTACTTGTTGCATTTTAAGTGCTATCTTGTTGTTTATCGCAGATTCGTGTCATTCTTGTTTTGCTTGCCATTTGCAAACCGTGCATCCGTTTCCGGTGATCTTTATATCGATTTCGACTGAAATCATCTCACCTTTCTAGTGGCATGCTTGGTTTTCCAATTTACTGCCTTATTCATCATTTTCCTTCCGGAGCACGCATATGCATCGCACATCATATCTTGCATATCATACACGTTTTGCATCATGTTGCTTGTGCATTTCTCGTTGTTGATTGTGGTTCCGTTTGTTTGTGTTCTTGTCTTGGGTAGAGCCGGGAGACAAGTTCGTGAACGAGGAACCTATCGAGTACGCTTACGAGGATCAAGCTTTCGACAACTCTGAGAATCTTGCAGGCAAGATGACCACCCCTCGAAATCACTTCTATCTTTGCTATGCTAGTTGTTCGCTCTATTTCCATGCTCGCTACCTATCACGTGCTATATCATGTCTCCCATTTTAGCCATGTCAGCCCCTAACCATCCTTTCCTAGCAAACCATTGTTTGGCTAAGTTACCGCTTTTGCTCAGCCTCTCTTATAGCGTTGCTAGTTGCAGGTGAAGTTGAAGTTTGTTCCATGTCGGAACATGGATATGTTGGGATATCACAATATCTCTTATTTAATTAATGCATCTATATATATTTTGGTAAAGAGTGGAAGGCTCGGCATTATGCCTGGTGTTTTGTTCCACTCTTGCCGCCCTAGTTACTGTTATACCGGGATTATGTTCCTTGAGTTTGCGTTCCTTACACGGTCGGGTGATTTATGGGACCCCCTTGACAGTTCGCCTTGAATAAAACTCCTCCAGCAAGGCCCAACCTTGGTTTTACCATTTGCTACCTAAGCCTTTTTCCCCCGGGTTTTCGCGAGCCCGAGGGTCATCTTATTTTAACCCCCCCGGGCCAGTGCTCCTTCGAGTGTTGGTCCGCACTGAGCAGACTGCGGGGCCCCCTCTTGGAAACTCGAGGTCTGGTTTTACTCGTAGGATGTCTCATCCGGTGTGCCCTGAGAACGAGATATGTGCAGCTCCTATCGGGATTTTTCGGCACATTCGGGTGGCTTTGCTGGTCTTGTTTTACCATTGTCGAGATGTCTTGTAAACCGGGATTCCGAGACTGATCGGGTCTTTCCGGGAGAAGGTTTATCCTTCGTTGACCGTGAGAGCTTATGATGGGCTAAGTTGGGACACCCCTGCAGGGTATTATCTTTCAAAAGCCGTGCCCGCGGTTATGAGGCAGATGGGAATTTGTTAATGTCCGGTTGTAGATAACTTGTCACTTGACCCTTTTAAAATACATCAACTGCGTGTGTAGCCGTGATGGTCTCTTCTCGGCGGAGTCCGGGAGGTGAACACGGTCTAAGTTATGTATGACGTAAGTAGGTGTTCAGGATCACTTCTTGGTCATTGCTAGATGACGTCCGTTCCATTGCTTCTCTTCTCGCTCTCATTTGTGTATGTTAGCCACCATATATGCTTTTTGCCGCTGCAGCTCCACCTTATTACACCATCCTTTCCTATAAGCTTAAATAGTCTTGATCTCGCGGGTGTGAGATTGCTGAGTCCCCGTGACTCACAGATTCTACCAAAACAGTTGCAGGTGCCGACGATGTCAGTGCAGATGGTGGCGTCGATCTCAAGTGGGAGTTCGACGAGGAACGTGGTCGTTACTATGTGTCTTTCCCTGATGATCAGTAGTGGAGCCCAGTCAGGACGATCGGGGATCTAGCATTTGGGGTTGTCTTATTTTCATCTGGATTTTGACCGTAGTCGGTCTATATGCTTGTATTTTGGATGATGTATGATTAATATTTATGTATTGTGTGAAGTGGCGATTGTAAGCCAACTCTTTATCCCATTCTTGTTCATTACATGGGATTGTGTGAAGATGACCCTTCTTGCGACAAAACCACTATGCGGTTATGCCTCTAAGTCGTGCCTCGACACGTGGGAGATATAGCCGCATCGTGGGCGTTACACCCCTCCCTCGTGTCAGCACAAAGGGAATCCCAAGCTATGAATGCACATGCCCACCCCCCAACCGAGGTTCGTGATGTCTACTACGCAACCTTCTTCTTGTAGACGTTGTTGGGCCTCCAAGTGCAGAGTTTGTAGGACAGTAGCAAATTTCCCTCAAGTGGATGACCTAAGGTTTATCAATTCGTGGGAGGCGTAGGATGAAGATGGTCTCCCTCAAGAAACCCTGCAACCAAATAACAAAGAGTCTCTTGTGTCCCCAACACACCCAATACAATGGTAAATTGTATAGGTGCACTAGTTCGGCGAAGAGATGGTGATACAAGTGCAATATGGATGGTAGATATAGGTTTTTGTAATCTAAAAATATAAAAACAGCAAGGTAACTAATGATAAAAGTGAGCACAGACGGTATTGCAATGCTAGGAAACAAGGCCTAGGGTTCATACTTTCACTAGTGCAAGTTGTCTCAACAATAATAACATAATTGGATCATATAACTATCCCTAACATGCAACAAAGAGTCACTCCAAAGTCACTAATAGCGGAGAACAAACAAAGAGATTATTGTAGGGTACGAAACCACCTCAAAGTTATTCTTTCGGATCGATCTATTCAAGAGTTCGTACTAGAATAACACCTTAAGACACATATCAACCAAAACCCTAATGTCACCTAGATACTCCAATGTCACCACAAGTATCCGTGGGTATGATTATGCGATATGCATCACACAATCTCATATTCATCTATTCAACCAACACAAAGAACTTCAAAGAGTGCCCCAAAGTTTCTACCAGAGAGTCAAGACGAAAACGTGTGCCAACCCCTATGCATAAGTTCACAATGTTACGGAACCCGCAAGTTGATCACCAAAACATACATGAAGTGGATCATGTGATATCCCATTGTCACCACAGATAAGCACATGCAAGACATACATCAAGTGTTCTCAAATCCTTAAAGACTCAATCCGATAAGATAACTTCAAAGGGAAAACTCAATCCATTACAAGAGAGTAAAGGGGGAGAAACACCATAAGATCCAACTATAATAACAAAGCTCGCGATTCATCAAGATCGTACCACCTCAAGAACACGAGAGAGAGAGGGGGAGATCAAACACATAGCTACTAGTACATACCCTCAGCCCCGAGGGTGAACTACTCCCTCCTCGCCATGGAGAGCGCCGGGATGATGAAGGGCCACCGGTGAGGGTTCCCCCCTCCGGCAGGGTGCCGGAACGGGTCTAGATTGGTTTTCGGTGGCTACATAGGCTTGCGGCGACGGAACTCCCGATCTAGGTTTCTTTCTGGAGGTTTCTGTATATATATGAGGTTTTGGCGTCGGGAACAAGTCAGGGGGGTCTCTGGGCTGTCCATGAGGTAGGGAG
>NC_057808.1:82006816-82014144 GCF_018294505.1 Triticum aestivum
GTGGGCAGCCCGGGACTCTTCTGGCCCATCTCTTTTTCTCCATGGCCTTCTTCTGGTCCAAAAATAAGTTCTGTCAAGGTTCAGGTCAATTGGACTTCGTTTGGTTTTCCTTTTCTACGATACTCAAAAACAAGAAAAAACAGAAACTGGCACTGGGCTCTAGGTTAATAGGCTAGTCCCAAAAATCATATAAAATAGCATATAAATGCATATAAAACATGCAAGGTTGATAATATAATAGCATGAATACTTCATAAATTATAGATACGTTGGAGACGTATCAGCATCCCCAAGCTTAATTCCTGCTCGTCCTCGAGTAGGTAGATGATAAAAGAAATAATTTATGAAGTGTGAATGCTAGCAAGTGCATAAGTTTGATCAATGATAGTTCCAATCACCTTTTCTAGCATCATTATATGTTATAACAGTAGCTCATATCATAAAGCTTCTCATGATCAAGTAACAAGCTATTCACATGTTAAAGTATAGATCATAAACTTTCTTGAAAACTAACAAACAGTTCTCAGTCGTCAAACAATTGCAATTCATCTTATTTTCAGGAAGGGTCTATGTAAGAGCTTTGATTTAGAAAATCCCACATACTCAACTATCATATAGTCTTCCATGATTGCTACCACTCAAAGCATATTTTTAGAACAAATAGCATCCATCGAACACAGAGAAAGATAGGGGCTTAATGTTTCGCTTCCCAACTTATTTATCATATAGATAATTGTCAACATTAATAATTCATGATCAAATATATTTGAATGGCCATATATGCTTAGATCTTTCTCCACCACATGATGCTTGCCAACTAAAAGTAGGTTGGAATGAGAAGGAATACTACTGACTCTTGCATAAAAGTAAAAGGCCCTTTGCAGTGGGAAGCAGGGATTTGCAGAGGTGCCAGAGCTCGAAGCTAAAACGGAGATGAAAATAATTTGAGAGGTATGCTTTCATTGTCAACATAACGACCAAGAGTTCCCAATATCTTCCATACTAGATACATTATAGGCAGTTCCCAAACAGAAAGGTAAAGATTTTACTCCCCCTCTACCAACAATCACACTCCATGGCTTGTCCGAAACAACGTGTGCCGTCCAACTATCAACAATCCTGGGGGAGTTTTGTTTAAATTATTTGCGATTTTGTTTTTTATCTTTTGATCATAGGACTGGGCATCCCAGTTACCAGCCATTTTCTCGTGAATGATGAGCGGAGTCCACTCATCGTGAGAATAATCCACCTAGCATGGAAGATACTGACAGCCCCTAGTCGCTACATGAGCGATTCGGGCATACAAAACAGATTATTATTTGAAGGTTTAGAGTTTGGCACATGCAAATTTACTTGGAACAGCAGGTAAATACCGCATATAGGTAGATATGGTGGACACTCATGGAAGAAACTTGGTTCAAGGAATTTGGATGCACAAGCAGTATTCCCGCTTAGTAAAGATATTTTGGCTAGCAAAGGATTCTAAATAGCAAGCACCACATGTTAGAGGATCCATAACAATATAACTTCTATACAAATATACCCAAGCATAACTCATTATGTTGTCTTCCTTGTCCAACTTCAACTAATTTGCTCAGGTTTGAAAATAATTAATGGGGCTCACAATCATAGAAGATGTCCAAGATAGTATATTTATATGTGAAATCTCTCTTCCTTCAATATTCTTTCATGAATTGTTCAAGTGACCAATACAATGTTTGCTAACCTTCAAAAAATTTACCACCTCTACTTCCTATATGTGAAGGCATTACTCCCCATGGGAAAGGAATATGAAATATATATAATTTCAGATTTATGACATTCAAATCATTCAACCATTTACTCAAAGGATATAAGTGAAGCACACGAGTAAATGACAAACTACTCCAAAAAGATATAAGTGAAGATCAATGAGTAGTTAAATAATTATGTAGCTTTGTGAAGACTCTCTCTCATTTAAGAATTTCAGATCTTGGGATATTATTCAAACAACAAGCAAAACAAAATAAAACGACATTTCGAGGATAGCACTCATCATGTGAAGAAGCAAAAACTTAGGCTCAACCGATAATTGTTGAAGAAGAAAGGTGGGATGCCTACCGGGGCATCCCCAAGCTTGAGCTTTTGTGTCTCCTTAATTCCTCTCATATCACAGTTTCCTAAATCTCGAAAGCTTCATCCACACCAAACTCAACAAGAACTCGTGAGATAAGTTAGTATAAACCAATGCAAAAACCTTATCATTTTCTACTGTAACAAATCACTAAAATTATTATTCAACATTGCATACTAGATGCCTCTGCATATTTAATACTCCTATCCTCAAATAGAATCATTAAACAAGCAAACATACGCAAACAATGCAAACATAACAGCAATCTGCCAAAACAGTACAGTCTGTAAAGAATGCAAGATTCATCATACTTCCCTAACTCCAAAAATTATGAAATTCTACCACACTGTAGAAAATTTATCAGAGATTATTATGCAAGACGTTTCAACATTTTATCATATTCCGGCTTTTCTAGGGAATTTTTGCAACAGCGATAAACTTTCTGTTTTGAAACAGCAACATGTATACTTGCAAAATAAGCATGGTAAAGGCTATCCTTGATAGTTTCATTGAAAATAGAGATTCAAAACATTATTATAAATAACATAAAGCAAATACTAAAAAAATAAAATGACGCTCCAAGCAAAACACATATCATGTGGTGAATAAAAATATAGCTCCAAGTAAAGTTACCGATGAACAAAGACGAAAGAGGGGATGCCATCCGGGGCATCCCCAAGCTTAGGTTCTTGGTTATCCTTGAATATTACCTTGGGGTTCCTTGGACATCCCCAATCTTAGGCTCTTGCCACTCCTTATTCCGTAGTCCATCGAATCTTTACCCAAAACTTGAAAACTTCACAACACAAAACTTAACAGAAAACTCGTATGCTCCGTTAGTATAAGAAAATAAATCACCACTTAGGTACTGTTGTGAACTCATTCTAAATTCATATTTGTGTAATATCTACTGTATTCCAACTTATCTATGGTTCATACCCTCCGATACTACTCATAGATTCATCAAAATAAGCAAACAACACATAGAAAACAGAATCTTTCAAAAACAGAAAAGTCTGTAGTAATATGTATCAAAAGTATACTTATGGAACTCCAAAAATTCTGAAATAAATTGGTGGACCTGAGGAATTTTTCTATTAATCTTCTGCAAAAAGAATCAACTTAAAAGCACTCTTCTGTAAAAAATGACAGCTAAACTCGTGAGCGCAAAGTTTCTGTTTTTACAGCAAGATCACATTAACTTCCACCCAAGTCTTCCCAAAGGTTCTACTTGGCACTTTATTGAAAAAAAAGCTATAAAACATGATTACTACAGTAGCTTAATCATGTGAACACACAAAACCAGTAGGGGTAAATATTGGGTTATCTCCCAACAAGCCCTAACGTTTAACGCCCCTAGCTAGGCATGATGATTTCAATGATGCTCACCTGAAAGATAAGAATTGAAACATAAAGAGAGCATCATGAAGAATATGACTAGCACATTTAAGTCTAACCCACTTCCTATGCATAGGTATTTTGTGAGCAAACAACTTATGGGAACAATAATCAACTAGCATAGGAAGGCAAAACTCGCATAACTTCAAAACTTTAAACACATAGAGAGGAAACTTGATATTATTGCAATTCTTACAAGCATATATTCCTCCCTCATAATAATTTTCAGTAGCATCATGAATGAATTCAACAATATAACCAGCACCTAAAGCATTATTTTCATGATCTACAAGCATAGAAAATTTACTACTCTCTACATAAGCAAAATTCTTCCAATCGGAATAGTGGGAGTGTCATAAGAGACTCGAATACTATAAATTGTTTCCATGTTAAAAGAGTAGTGTTCAGAAAAAGGGTGATCATAATCATGACAAGTTTTATAAATATAATCTCACTACTCTTTATAGCATAAGTATCATCACAATAATCATCATAGGTAGCAACTTTGTTCTCATCATAATCGATTGAAACCTCTTCCAAGATAGTGGAATCATTACTAAATAAAGTCATGACCTCTCCAAATCCACTTTCATAACTGTAACAATAAGATTCAACACCCTCCAAAATAGTGGGATCATTACTTCCTAAAGTTGACACTCTTCCAAACCCACTTTCATCAATATAACCATCATAAATAGGAGGCATGATATCATCATAATAAATTTGCTCATCAAAACTTGGGAGGCTAAAAATATCATCTTCATTAAACATAGAATCCCCAAGCTTGGGACAAACATTAATTGTGACAAATAAATTCTCAAACATGTCATTCTCATCAAACATAGCATCCCCAAGCTTGGGCCTTTTCATATCATAAGCATAATCACTCTCATCATTAATAGTATGGATAGCACCAATAGTATAGCAATTATCATCATCATAATGAGTAATCGGAGCAACATCATTTGGGAGGGATACCTTTTTACCTTTGCTTCTCCATCTTTTCTTTTTCTTCTTCACATCATGTGTGGGTTTAACCCTCTTTTTTGAGCTCCCTATTAATGAGATTGGTTGAATAGAAAGCTCCTCCTCGTTACCTAATTCATCATAAGAAATAATAGGAGGATATTTGGAAGTCTCTTCCCTTTCATTAGTATTCTCTTCATCTTCTATTTGTTTTCTTGTCTTTATTTCATTGGCAATATAAGGATTTTCAATGCAATTTACCGCACAATACATAAAAATTTCTTCTAGATCAAAATCAAGAAATCTATCAAGATTAAATTTTGGAATACCCTCAGTTATACGTTTCATTTCTTCATACCCCAAAAGAAGACTAAGCTCTTTATGATGCTCAAGGGTAATCAAGTTATCACAATTTTTGGACACGATTTGATCATGAAACAAATAGCATTGGAGCTTTAAATGACCATGTTCATTGCAAAGTTCACAAGGATGGCGATAAATATTGAATCTTTCAGCACAATCATCTAGCCTTTCTTGCAACCATTTAGTTTCCAAATACTTATGCCTCTTGCAAAATCTATCTTCCCTATTTGATGTGTACTTGCAAGCTCTATGTATTCCACAAAAGTTGACATGCTTATAAGAGACATTTTCATCATGACTAGTGCAATCATCATTAGTACTATGGATATTCAAATAATTCATACTAACAACATTGCAATCATGCTCATCATTCAAATATCTAGTGCCAAACATCCTAATGCATTCTTCCTCTAGCAATTGAGCACAATTATCGGAATCCTATTTTCATGAAAGATATTTAAAAGATGAAGCATACGAGGCACCCTCAATTCCATTTTTTTGTAGTTTTCTTTTATAACTAGTGATAAAACAAGAAACTAAAAGATTCGATTGCAACATCTAAAGATGTACCTTCAAGCACTAACCTCTCCGGCAACGGCGCCAGAAAAGAGCTTGATGTCTACTATGCAACCTTCTTCTTGTAGACGTTGTTGGGCCTCCAAGTGCAGAGGTTTGTAGGACAGTAGCAAATTTCCCTCAAGTGGATGACCTAAGGTTTATCAATCCGTGGGAGGCGTAGGATGAAGATGGTCTCTCTCAAGCAACCCTGCAACCAAATAACAAAGAGTCTCTTGTGTCCCCAACACACCCAATACAATGGTAAATTGTATAGGTGCACTAGTTCGGCGAAGAGATGGTGATACAAGTGCAATACGGATGGTAGATATAGGTTTTTGTAATCTGAAAATATAAAAACAGCAAGGTAACTAATGATAAAAGTGAGCACAAACGGTATTGCAATGCTAGGAAACAAGGCCTAGGGTTCATACTTTCACTAGTGCAAGTTCTCTCAACAATAATAACATAATTGGATCATATAACTATCCCTCAACATGCAACAAAGAGTCACTCCAAAGTCACTAATAGCAGAGAACAAACGAAGAGATTATTGTAGGGTACGAAACCACCTCAAAGTTATTCTTTCAGATCGATCTATTCAAGAGTTCGTACTAGAATAACACCTTAAGACACATATCAACCAAAACCCTAATGTCACCTAGATACTCCAATGTCACCACAAGTATCCATGGGTATGATTATACGATATGCATCACACAATCTCAGATTCATCCATTCAACCAACACAAAGAACTTCAAAGAGTGCCCAAAGTTTCTACCGGAGAGTCAAGACGAAAACGTGTGCCAACCCCTATGCATAAGTTCACAATGTTACGGAACCCGCAAGTTGATCACCAAAACATACATCAAGTGGATCACATGATATCCCATTGTCACCACAGATAAGCACATGCAAAACATACATCAAGTGTTCTCAAATCCTTAAAGACTCAATCCGATAAGATAACTTCAAAGGGAAAACTCAATCCATTACAAGAGAGTAAAGGGGGAGAAACATCATAAGATCCAACTATAATAGCAAAGCTCGCGATACATCAAGATCGTACCACTTCAAGAACACGAGAGAGAGAGAGAGAGAGATCAAACACATAGCTACTGGTACATACCCTCAGCCCCGAGGGTGAACTACTCCCTCCTCGTCATGGAGAGCGCCGGGAAGATGAAGATGGCCACCGGTGAGGGTTCCCCCCTCCGGCAGGGTGCCGGAACGGGTCTACATTGGTTTTCTGTGGCTACATAGGCTTGCGGCGGCGGAACTCCCGATCTAGGTTTCTTTCTGGAGGTTTCTGTATATATAAGAGGTTTTGGCGTCGGGAACAAGTCAGGGGGGTCTCCGGGCTGTCCACGAGGTAGGGAGGCGCGCCCAGGGGGTGAGTGCGCCCCCACCCTCGTGGGCAGCCTGGGACTCTTCTGGCCCATCTCTTTTGCTCCATGGCCTTCTTCTGGTCCAAAAATAAGTTCTGTCAAGTTTCAGGTCAATTGGACTCTGTTTGGTTTTCCTTTTCTGCGATACTCAAAAACAAGGAAAAAACAGAAACTGGCACTGGGCTCTAGGTTAATAGGTTAGTCCCAAAAATCATATAAAATAGCATATAAATGCATATAAAACATCCAAGGTTGATAATATAATAGCATGAATACTTCATAAATTATAGATACGTTGGAGACGTATCAGTTCACCTAGCAAAGTGCGAAGTAGCTAGCAGCCTCCCCCCTCGTGTCGGCATGAAGGGAATCCTAAGCTATGAGCATGCCCCCTCCCTCCCAACCGAGGTTCACCTAGCAAAGTGCGAACTAGCTAGCAGCCCCCCACCCCCCTCGTGTCACCACGAAGGGAATCCTAGTTAAGCTATGAATGCATGCCCCCCCAACCGAGGTTCACCTAGCAAAGTGCGATGTAGCAACCCCC